>NC_085869.1:8389939-8409939 GCF_034702125.1 Engraulis encrasicolus | reverse complement strand
GGGAAACATGCAGGTAAACATCTAAGGGGTCAAACATACCAAAGCCGAACGGAACATCCGCGGGACGAACGCGGCCTTTCTGCTTAGTTTCGGCCAGTGTGTTTTTCTCTGCCTTTCACACTGACAGCGTCGGTGTGCACTGCCTGTCCTGTTCAACCCCCCCCCCCAAAGCCAAAGCTAGCGTGCTACTTCGCCATTCATTTGAATGAGACACCGCCGGTCGCCGGCGTGAAAAATACGCTCGAGTTCCAAATGCAGCGCGTGAAAAATACGCTCGAGTTCCAAATGCAGCGCGGCGCGGAGCCGGCTCCCGCGCCGCTGACGCCCGACTCCCGCCGGTTGGTGTGTAAGAACAGATATGTTTCAATGTATTTTCACAGACGTCTGTAAAAATCTCGGCCGTTCCGCAACGCTTTACCGCCCTAGTGTGTAAGACCCCTAAATAACGGCCCTACCGTGCCACTAACAGTAGGGTACTAAACTGCTACCCCGGCAACCGGGGTACGGTTCCGGCCTGGGTCCTTTGCTGGTAGCCTGGGCGAAAGCTGACTGTTGACTCCGTCAAACAGTCTGGCGAAAGCTAGGAGGTTCCATGAAGGGTGGGAGATGGTCTGAACTTACTCTGGCATTTAAATTCATTGGAGTTCCGAATTCAAATTGAAATTCAAATGACTGTTACGGTAATAGTGTTGCAAAAGCATACAAAAAACAAGACAAAAGTGTGAAAAGTGTTAGTAATAGTTTAAAGAAACTCCCGCACACTGACCATTTCGCTGTTCTTTCTTTAATAAACAACGTTTCGGTACTAGACCTTCATCAGGCAACCTTGCTTTTGATGCCTGATGAAGGTCTAGTACCGAAACGTCGTTTATTAAAGAAAGAACAGCGAAATGGTCAGTGTGCGGGAGTTTCTTTAAACTATGGGGCACCTAAGTCACGCCCTTCTACTTCCGATACATGGGGCAGGAGCTCGCAAAATTTTGAATGCGAGTCAATGGAGCGAGTCAAGCTAAATCCTCATCCCGTTTGGCATGTGCTCTGGATTTCACATATGATGACAGTGAATTTGAAAGGTTTGGATTTGCGTCGTAAGACCACTCATTTTCGGCACGCAAGAAATGTTATTTTAGCTTTTGTGCAAAACTGTGTTGGAGACTACACTTGCGCCTCGCATATCTGACGTGAACCGAGGCACAGCCAACCCTACCGCTGCACCGTGGCTTAAGTGGCTGCACGTCGGACATGCGACGTCTGTTGTGTAGTCCAAATAATTACATATTTTTGCACATTCACAACTCAAAAATCGCTTGCCAAGTGAAGTCAACAAGCACACCATTGGTTGTTATTAATTCTGAGGCACAGCATATGTGTGATCCACGGGGAAATGCGAGGTGGGTCGGAAAATAGCTTTGATCAGTCCATTACAACCCAGTCAAAAGTTTTTCCGTTGCCAGCCCCAGAAGCCGCCCGGAAGGGGTGGAGACTTAGGTGCCCCATTGCTGAGTGACCCATGGTGCCATCTCCGACGCACCTGCCAGCTGAGGTGTGCGAAAAAAGCCAAAGTTTAACTAACCTAACCAATCAGTGACAGACTCCAGAGGTGAGGTCTGCGTCACCACTCTCAACTGTGATTTTTGCTGATTACTTTATGTCGATTATGACATTTTTGTCAATATCTGCCAATCATGATCGGCGGCCGATTGATCGGTGCATCTCTACTGGGGTGCATTTCTCAAAAGAGAAGCTGTTAGCCTGTTAGCAACTTCGGTAGTTGCCAATGCGAAAATGCATTGAAAACAGCAAAGTAGCTAGTGTAGTAAGCAACTTTGGTTTTGAGAAACTCAGCCCTGGATTGTTCGAGCCCCGAGTAGCTGACTACGCAGGCAGGAAGACCTCCTCCGTTGCACTTGCCTGGTCTTCTTGACGGCGATGTTGCTGTTGAGTTTCTCCAGGCGGTACTCTCCCGTGTCGTGGTTGACGATGAGGATGCATTCCTTCATGTAGGGCCTCTTGGAGCCCTTGAACACCGTCACCGGAGCTGTGGAGCCCTGCAAGGACATACCAGGAAAAACAAACACACACAAGATTTTGTTTGTCAGACTAAGTTCATAAAGGTTGGAGCGGGCTTCACCCAACATTTTTTTCTTCTTTTAAAGGTGCTGACCAAAATATTGTAAAACTGAAAAATGAGAAAAGGTCACACCATGCATAGGTTTCGTTATTACACAGACGCGTTTCGGCGTTCTGCCTTCCTCATTTTTCAGTTTGTCAGATTAACCCATTGATGCTGGGTGGTGCGTTGCGCTGCACAACATTGGCCCTGGCGCCTGCAGCTGCATTACGCAACATTCAGGCTCAAGAGATTTAAGAGAATTTTAGTTTTAAAATTAGTATGAATTACTCAAGAACACAAAATTACTGTATTAATTACTCAAGAACACAAAATTACAGCCGAATTAACACATTCTAATGCAAGAAGAGGGTCTTAAGCTGGGCTTACACTCTGCGACTTTTGCCCCGATTTGGTACTCACACAACTTCTTGGGAGTCGGTCCGATTTCTTGCTCAATCACAGGTCAATCGTGAGTCTTGCATCGTGCAGTGTACATGAGGTAACAACAAGCGATTTCGCCTCACGATTGTGCAATCGCAGGGTCGCAAGAAAATCAAAACGGTTTGAAATCCTGGTCGTGGCTCGTGCGTAAATCGCACAGTTAAAGCAGTGCTACGACCCGATTTGACACTTCACATGCACAAATTAATAGGGTCGTGCGATTCGCTGTTGAGCGCGACCTCATCTCCACCTCAGGTGCGCATGTTCCCTCCTCTGCAGACCGGGGAAACATCCCTGTCGCGTCGCACAGTGGAAGCATTTGGCTCGCATCCGACTGTCGGCTCGTATAGTGTGAGGACATGAGTCGTGAGATGTGAACTTTTAAATAGTGAAATTCCATCGTGCAGTGTGAGCAGGAGCTTAATACCCACGAGTGAAAATATCGCACAGTGTATGCCCGGCTTTAGTCTTAGCATCAATGTATTAAAAGCTATAGGCCTACAGTACACAGTTCCCCAAAGTAGCAAAGTGGAGTAGGTGGGACTCAAACCCAGACCCTCTGGGGTACCACACTGGGGCTAGTGTGAATGTCTGAAACCCACTGGTGTGAATGTCAGAACACATTCACAAACCTAGTGATGGTCACTTCACCACCACACCCAAACACACACCAGGGGTGGATTCCAATATGCAGACCTCCGTCCTCACTTGGCGGCTTGTGACCTTATGATGATGTCACTGACGACAGAAAATTAATTCAATATCTTGCAAAAGCACAATTCTAATGTAATTTTCTCATTTGCAATTGGGATGGTGAATGAAAAACAGTCAGTCCCCCAAAAGTTGTTGTGGCTAGGCTGACAGCTGGGAAACCTAATCGTTTTTCTCCACAGAGGCGGGGCTAGGAGGCGGGGCGAGGTCACAAGCACAAGTGGAGGACAGGAGTGTGCATATTGGAGGGCATCAGACCGCTGCCTGTTGTTCTGTTACAAGAGGAAAAACACACAAGTGCAGACACACACACACACACACACACACACACACACTTAAGACAAGACAATTGATAATAATAATGTTCTGAATAGAATACATACCTCAAGGTTTGGTAGTGTTATAGTAACCTGCTCCCCTTTACCAACCTCCAACTCTCCCTCACATGTTGTGTCAATAGATGCTGGCTTGAAGTCATCTGGGGGTGAAAAGAAAGGGAGTGAGTATTTTGTGTTTCTGTATAGTGGCAATGCAAGCCACAATTACGTCATCTTGTCTTGGTCCACGACGCATTTCATTAGAATAGAACAGAAGTCTATCGCGTGGGCCTTTTACTTGTGGAAATTCCATTCTGCCTGCTGCCTGCCTGAGCCTCACACGCTACATAATTTCCCCAAGAGGTGGCGGTAAAGCTCCGTGTTGTTCGTTTAATGAGGCAAAATCCCAACGTCAGCGTCCCCCACACGCCATCTGTTTGCTTATGGACGTTTTAAAACCGTTTCGACAGGGTTTGGGGGGGTCAGTATGACCCAAACGAGAGTGGCTTACTTAATAATGACCCAGCTGACAAAAGTGGAAGCGAATGTAGACGATGACACATTACTTATCAGCGTATGTACATAGCTATTCATTTCGGTGTTGATAAAGCAGACACACTCGCGTTTAGCTGCCCCGACACACGCCTGATCCAAGGTTTCACAATTTCGTTAATTTTAACTAGAAGCATCGCCATTTTTGTCACAATTAAGGTCCATTAAAACAACGACTACTACACGACAGACGAAATGTGGTATTTGAAGGCTGGCACTTACATCGAACCGTGTGGAATGCGCTTTTTGGTTGTTTCTCAAACGTTTCTCCCAGTTTAAGGGTGTGCTCTTGATTGTCAAAGTTTGAGAAAGCTGTTCCATTCATTCTGGATTAAGTTTAGTACCATATGTTTCTAACATGTAACTTTCTTCTCCCATTCAAGACCATCTATGGCAGAGTCAGTCGCCTCACTGGCAAAATCGACGTTCTGTTTCCTATCCGTTGATTGGACCACATTTTTGAACGCCCTGCCAGTGGGTACTTATTATGCATTTTCTCGCTGTTCGATTCGTCCAACGCCCTGTCTGTCATTACCACCTCACACCAGGCCGGAAGATGTGGCGAGTTGGATTGGCAGGTCCTGGGTCAGCAAAGCTTAGCGCTCACGGTTGGTTTTCATGTAATGTGACTACAAGTATCTGATTCTAGATCGTCTGTAAAAAGTGTATTTAATTCTTGCGGAAGTTGCACGTGGTAGCGGTTCGTCAACCTGTTAAAATAACGTGATGAATTTGCCAAAGCACCATGAAAATGAAAATCTCTTTTCCGTTTAGCCTACAGATGATTATAGTTTTACCAGTTCATATGTCGTTTTATTTATGCCTACCTTTTTGTCTTTTTTTCTCCTTGTAGGCCTATACAGTATGTGGGTTTTTTTTGTACATTTTGTTGTTTTAGGCACAACTCTTGAAGTGTTTTGGGGTCAGGCCCAGTAGGCCTATGGGAAACCAAAATTGATCTAGGTCAGACATGATGAACACATTGAATTGTGTTGCTTTCCTTAAAAAAAGATGCAATGCTCATATAGTCTTATGTGAACTTCACAAGATAACATTTTTGAAAACACTTGTGTCACAATAATCTACAATAGTAGTAATAATAGTGGGACAATTGTGTGTGTGTGTGTGTGTGTGTGTGTGTGTGTGTGTGTGTGTGTGTGTGTGTATGTGTGAGTAAGAGAGAAGAAAGAGAGAGAGAGTGTGTGTGTGTGTGTGTGTGTGTGTGTGTGTGTGTGTGTGTGTGTGTGTGTGTGTGTGTGTGTGTGTGTGTGTGTGTGTGTGTGTGTGTGTGTGTGTGTAAGAGAGAAGAGAGAGAGCGTGGGTGTGTGTATGTTGACAGATGTAAGGCATTTTCCTATACTCAGATGTTTGCCAGGTCTATGTTTACTGCAATGTTCAATGATGTGTATTAGGTCTTTGTGTATGTCTTGAATCTACAGTAGACCTATGTCTTGTATCTATGTAAGCTATCAGGCACATTCATTTCCCTCGGGATTGATCAAAGCACTCTACTCTACTACTACTCTACAATGTTGTAGGCCTATAAATTTAACTTTATGAAATAGCTATCCTCCTAGACTATTGGATATCCATACACCATATTATCTGTTGACGCCAATTTAGCTCAGCTCCTGTTCATCCCCACACCACCTTAATAATCTTAAGCGCTCAGAGCTGGCTGGCTGGCATGCGAGGGGTGTGAGTGGACATATGTCACCCCCTTCCAGGAGCAGCAGGAGAGCATGGGGCAGCCCACAGGGAAAACCAGATTTCCGGGGATCACACGCCAGCTCAGATCAGCAGGTGTAAAGGAATGTCCCTCAGCTCAGCACTCCGCAGGCTGTTCATATTGAGCCTCTCTCTTTCATTCATTCATTCCCTCAAGATTTTATTTATGTCAATACGGTTTATGGAATGTGTCTTTTACAAATTGCTTTGCATAAAGCGTTACCGTTCTAGCATTATCAAAATATTGCAGAAATGCATAGGCCTATACAGTACATGCATGCATATTTTTTTTCTTTTACCACTGTGATGGACATTCATAATACATTGAGTTGCTATTGATGGTGTCCTATGATCAGATAGTAGCCTACTACCCAGAGTAGCCTAATTGGTCGGTGGGAAAAATCCAATCGAAAATGGCTGCATGTGTTCTACCTTTTTAAACCTACAGGAAATGGTCTTCCATGCTTCAAAATATATCCACCTGTTTGTGCACTTGTTAAAAAGAGGGATGCCGAGGCGACATGAATAGAAGAGTCATATGGGACAACTGACCGCTTTGTCCCCCTCTGCCGGCTCCCCTGCTCATGTCACATTTTGTCACAATGAAAGCAAAAAAACCCTCTGCAACTACATTACAAGAAAAAAAACAGAGTAGATAATAAAAACAGGACTTAAACCCTATCTCTATTGTAGTGTTTCCCAATGGGGGCTCTACTGCTGAGGTGAGTTGTGGGTGTTGCTCAATTGCCATTGGGGGGGGGGGGGGTGTCTATCTCATCTTTTGTGTGTGTGTGTGTGTGTGTGTGTGTGTGTGTGTGTGTGTGTGTGTGTGTGTGTGTGTGTGTGTGTGTGTGTGTGTGTGTGTGTGTGTGTGTGCATAAGCCGCAAGCATACTATTACCATCGTCTCTGCGGAAATGCGGTCATCTCTTTAAAACAACTAAGGGGAGGGGGGTCCTCAATTGCCATTGGGGGGGAGATTAGTCTATTTCTTTTTTTATGGGGGGGGAGGGGGGTGGTAAGCTTGTGATGTGGTCAATGGGGCATTAGGATGCTTATGATTAGGACAAGGGGGCGTTTGTTCAAAATAAGGGTTGAGAGCCACTGCTCTAGGCCTACTACTGTGTCTCCACGAGCGTGCACACTGGGGCCGCTGGTGTGTGTTTACACGACAGTGTCCATGGCAACACGTTCAAGTTCACCAAGGTGCCAGTGGGGCAGAAAGGTGACTCCCCATCCCCGTGGCGATGATGGCACAGTAATCTGGACTAGACTGAGATCACAATCAACCAAGGGCGCCGGAATGAGTTTTGAAGTGGTGGTGCTTTTTTTCTTCATTCTTTATTTCTTAACAATGTTACTGCTGCTGCACTCCACTCATTTGTCTGCAGTAAAGGTTGAGAAAGGCCAAAAGTACAGATGCAAATGCACCACTGCACCCCCCCCTTTCCGGCACCTATGAAACCAACCCGGGCATTTTTGGCATAGACCAGCCCCTCACCCCTACCCCTATACTGCAATTATGATGGGCTCTGTCCACTGCAGGGCTTGACACTGGCACCTGCCAACCGGCCAAATGCTGGTAAAACTCTGCTGTGGCAAGTAATACTTTCAGTGTCACTAGCCAATTTGGCTGGCAGCTTATTCCTTGGTATGACACACGCATCGTAGTAGCCTATATTCTGTTGTTTGCCCCTTGTGTAAAACTTTACACTCATCTTGCTTTAGCACCTCATCTTCTGAGGTAAGACATACACTATCATGATAAAGAAAACAAAAACAATTTAAAATGTGTGGCTAGTGGAATACCTGAATGGCTAGTGACTTGGGGAAACTACTAGCCACAGTGGCCGGTGGGTGAAAAAGTTAATGTCAAGCCCTGGTCCATTGTATGGGGTATTAAGCATGCAATGATGCCCCATCTCAATGCCCCTAGATGCCCCATCCAAATTGTGGGACGGTCTCTAAGGGAATATTTAAAAGAAACAAACAAACAAAAAACAAAAGTATTGGCCCGTGATGACTGTAGGCCCACCGCAAAAATGCCCTGTATTTTTATTTTTATTTTTTTGGTCCTTTGACTTTATTTATGACAGCACAGTGAAGACGCACGACGGTGACAGGAGGCGAGTGGGGAGAGAGATGGGAGGGGCTGGCAAAGGACCCGGGCCGGGAATCGAACCCGGGTTGGCCACATAGCAGATGAGTGCCCTGCCGAAAATGCCCTGTATGGCAGATTACCAGTCCAGCCCTAAAGTAATCCAACACCCGCTGCTGCTGCTGCTGCTGATGTCCCCCTTCTCTCTCCACTGTAGCCAATGGTCTTTATCTGCCAGATCAGGTGTCAGATGGTGGAAGAGGATACTGGTGTCAGTGGTTCATGCATGCAATGCGACTATCCATCCTCCTGGGTCACATTTCACGAGAGGATTCATTCTTTGGAGGTTGATTTACTGCAAAGAATTCAGCATAGTAGCCTACACTGTGCTGCATCACAAAATTTGAAATACAACTGCCCCTTTTTTGCACATCCAGGGCTGGATTATTTATCCATAAGGGCCAGTGGCACAGTGCTCAGGGGGACCAACCATTTTTGACCAATGAGATGGCAACACAAGACACAAACTTAACCAATATTGTTCATAAAGGGGACACACCGGTGAGATAGTGCCCGGGGGCACCACATTGACTTAATACAAGGTCAAGGTCAAGGTAAACTTTATTATCCCTCAGGGGAAAACTCAAGTGGTCAATATTTCACATCTCCTCAAGATATACTACAACACATAGACAGTAGACGCAGGACATACCACATTAAAATAAATTAGGGATAAGTGTGATGTAAAATAAAATAACAATAACAATAGGGGATAAAAACAGAAAATAAAAACAGAAGTAAAAACAATACGGTCCTGTGCACATCACTATGCACTTTTCTCCTTTATCCATAATAGGCTACTAGGCAATTCTGATTTTTGTTGTTGACAATACTGCAGTCCATTCAGAAGTTTAAAAACTCTCCTATTGATGTGGTCACCACCAGCAAGAGTGGATGCTGCACAGCCCAGTTTTAAGTGGCTTATGGCTTCTCTCTCTTTCGTCCAATCAGCACCAGAGTCAGCGCTTGCAGTGTAGTTTCCAAGGAGACCTGCTAGTGTGTGTGTGAGAGAGGGGTGCCCTGTAGCGCTTCCCACAGGATAGGTTGTATGGATCCTACTCTACTCTTCATACAAAGTGTTGAGTTACCCAGCGTAGTCACAAAGGGTTGAGCCACTTGAGCAGCCTCGAGTGAGAGTTTCAAAAAGAAGATGTAGGGGAAAGAACATCAGAGAGAAAGGGACATCGGCGAGTGGCTTTGTGAAACCATTGCAAGGCACAGACGGCTGGACAGGGGCTGACCGTTCCAAGGGGGTGGACGGCAGATTCGCGTGAGATAGATTCCATTGGAAGCGGACAGACAAGTGAACAGCGCCCAAACAAAGTGAGTGGCTTTTTCTACACATGTGTTATTTTTTCTTAAATCTGTAGGCTATTACTCGATGCTCTAGTAACCTTACACAAGGACTTTCAGATAGCTTAGTTCTATGTCATGGGTGTTGTTGCTCGAGGTAAAAACAACGGGGGTGAAATTACTCGCGTTGCCCATTGAGTTCCAATATGTTCGGCAGCGCCCGAGGTGGTGGTGGGATGGAAATGGTTTCTCGGTGATGAATGATGCTGAAAGGAACAGAAGTGTGCATGGTCACTAAGTGTTTCTGGAGTTTGCTCATCTTCGCATATGCTGACAGTATGGGGATCACCGCCGGTCAAAATTGTTGTGTTTATGAATATGACTTGCGCTAGAGGATACATTTTATCTATTTTAGCTTCCTCGTGCGTTGGCTACTTTGTTTCTTTCAGGTTCGCGAGCTGAGTCGAGCACAATAGCCGACACATTTCATCCTATGGACTGCTGATTCGAGTTTGGAGAATTTTAGATACTGAACAATTGTTAGAATTTCTCACTGAATACATAGAAGAGAAACAGCTATGTATTTGCCCTTTCCCCCCTGCTGGTGAGATCATGATATTGTAGTGTAGTTCTAGCCTGGTAGGCGCCTGCATCATTTTGGCACAGAAAAGAGCAACGTCACTAACACCTGCTGTCCGAGCCATCATGCAGACTCCAGAGGATGCCATCTAACGGGCATCTTGGCCGTCGCAAGCTGGCGTCTGGTCTGTCTTAAGGCTGTAAGCTGGCCAGAGGTGTAAAGGTTGGACTCAAAGAAGGTTTAGTTTTAATTGGAGACAGGTGGTGATGCAGCTGCTTCTCTAGAAGGAGGAATTAGAAGAGAAAGAGAGACAGGACACCCAGGAAGAACAGACATGCCATTGCTGTGATCCAACAAATACACAAGTAAACAGATAGACATACAAAGAAGTAGCGCCAGATAAAGAGATGGAGCATGGGCAGCAAGACTATCTCAAGGACCAACATTGACATGTCTCTCTTATACAATTCTGCCCTACAAAATACGAAAAAGCATTTGGTCAAAACTGACATTAGAAAGCCCCATTGGGAAACTCCAACTCCCGTTGTCATTGTGACACAGCACTGCACAGCACACAATGAAATTGCATTTATGCCTCACCCGTGCAATGGGGCAGCCCTCAATGGCACCCCAAGGGAGCAGTGCGGCAGAACGGTACCATGCTCAGGGTACCTCAGTCATTGAGGAGGATGGGGGAGAGCACTGGTTAATTACTCCCCCAACATTCTGGCGAGTCGGGAGTCGAACCGGCAACCTTTGACGCCCTAACTGCTTACCCATGATTGCCCTTTAGTGGAAACTGGCAGCATAAAATTTTCTCTGTGGCTAAACACCTTGTTTCCTATTGAAGTACTCTACATGAAATACTCACCCCTACTGTATAACTCCACAGTGATGGCATTTGTCTTTGTCTTCAGTGTTCACATTTGCACTTAACCCTTTAAGACACGGCATTGTAATGTTGCTGTTCAAGGATTCAAGGATTCAAGGATTCAAGGATATTTATTTGTCATGTACATAGAGACACTTTCGTGTCACTTGTAATGAAATGCGTGGCCGTTGTTACCAGTATAGCAATGACCAAGTCGTAATGCATTCCTAAAGGTCCTGTGTTATGCCATAGTATTGTAGTACTATGGTAATTGACGTTTCAATGACTATAACAGTGTGCCACAGGAGGTAGGCCTACGGTGTGCATTAAGGGGCTACGGCCTACTCTGTGATATTATTTATGATAAAGCGGACAATACATTTTTCCATCATACTATTTCAGAGGGGTGAGCGAGTATTTCTAACAGCCCTCACTGTGAGTAATGGGCGTTCTTCCAGGACGATGCATGCAGGGCGGGTGCTAGGCATAGCATAGGCAGACGAGGCGGTCGCCTATGGCGCCAAATGTCTTGGGGGGCACCAGTAATGGCAGTCAAGTCAAAGTAACGCTCAAAGGTTTCACAGAATGAGAACAATAAAACATTTGACTTTACATTGGCAACTTGTGGACATACAGTATGTGGCTTTATCAGCTGTGCTCAGTCAGATGAATGACACTGTTTACCGATTCCAATTTATAAATGCACAAAAAGGAAATAGGTTGCTTGCCTAGGGCACCACATTTACTAGCACCGGCCCTGGATGCATGCACATGAAGTCTATTATCTGACATGTAGGCTAGGTATCGTGTGCCCATCACAGCAGCATTTGCCTAAGGGTATACGCAGCATATTAACAGGCCTGCTATGTAAATAGCCCACATGCTGTGTCAGCAGTCATCACCACCACCAGCCTCTTTCAACATCATTTGACATTAAATATTGATCCAGTTTGATGGGGATAGGGATGGGGGAGGGAGCTCCTAGCCAGGCCAAGCCCTCCTAGTGACGCAACACCTTCTGTGTTGCTTCTAGTCAGGCCAAGAGCAATGCAAATATCGTTTCTGATCTCCTGGAAAAAAAATGGGAACTCCACCCACTTTGTCGGACACCATTCAACCAGTAGCAAACCTAGGGAGGTGGGTCAACCATGCCGTTTGGGAAACCTTAATTGTTATGTTCTTGGTCAGACCAAGTCTTGAAGAGATTTGAAAGTCGATGATAATCAGGCTAGGGATCTCCACACCATGCTGGCTCTCAGCTAATAGAGCAGGGGTGGGGAACCCATGTCTCGAGGGCCATTTACAGCCCTTGAGGACATTTTATTCCGGGCCCCAACAAATATTTCATGTGAAGCTGCATAACATTAATATTGGCATAATTTGTAATAAGGGAATCTTTGAAATTACATTTGCAATACAATTAAGTTATATTCAGGGGACCTAAAGTGCAAGGGGGAATCCTGGTTTGTGTTTGTAGTACGGCCCTCGGAGGACTTTTACGGCCCTTGTAAAAATTTGATGTGGCCCCTCGAATGAAAAAGGTTCCCCACCCCCGTGATAGACAGAGGCAGAGGCGGAGCATAGGGGGAGAGTGGGGCTCTTGCATGTGAGCCTAGGACCAGGGGCGGAGCACTGATATTGGGACAGGAGGGGCGGGAGATGTGTGAAAGGCGTTGGGCCCACAAAATATCTTAGAATGGGGCCCCTACAAGATTTTTGGCAATCGAAAGCCACTGGCAGGGGGCCCCCCCAAGTGGTGAGGCCGGGGGTTCCTGACCCCTATGCCCCCCCTTCTGCTCCACCCCTGCCTAGGACTCTTCTGTATGGGCGGTAGGGGTCCCTATGTTTGGTAAGCGATATTGGGGGAGGGTATCAGTGTTGTGCCCTGGGGCCCTCTGTGTGATTGTTCTGCCTCTGGACAGAGGAGTTTGGGCATCTGCAGCATCCACATCTATGGCTTGAGAGAAAGGACTCCACTGTAGCCTGCAGGCCTGTCTGGGTGACAGTCAATGAATTTAATAATCTACATTTACCGGTATACTCATTTACTCCATGAGTGCATATGACTTCTTGCTGTGCTGCACTGTGTGTGTGTGTGTGTGTGTGCGTGCGTGCGTGCGTGCGTGCGTGCGTGCGTGCGTGCGTGCGTGTGTGTGTGTGTGTGTGTGTGTGTGTGTGTGTGTGTGTGTGTGTGTGTGTGTGTGTGTGTGCGTGCGTGTGTGTGTGTGCGTGTGTGTGTTTTGTGATGGAGGTGGGTTGGGTTGGGTCTAGGGCAGTGTGTGCAAGCCATGTCTGCCTGAATTTGTACCACTGAGTGTACATTATGTGTGTGTGTGTGTGTGTGTGTGTGTGTTTCTGTTTTATTTGCAAGTGTATACCACTTCTCAGGCCTTAGTCAGTCCCTGGCTCCCCAGAGCCACCCGCTCGCTGACTTAATAAATTAAGTGAAATGTCACGGTTGTGGTTTTAATTGAGCTACAGTACTCCAGGACCTCTAGGATTAATCCCACACAATGGCGGCTCTTGATTTCATTATTTCCTAGGCCACATGGGCCCCCTTCTAGGGATGCAAATTATCGATTAATTCATTAATCATTAGTTGATAGCCTTATCGATCGACTTACGATTAATTGATAAGCAGCGTTTTCCCCCCGAAATCTCAATGTTTCTAAAAAAAAACCTACTAAATCTAAAAAATAAATAATTCAAAATTGAGATAAAATACCACATTTAAATTAATTCTATTTCAATTCTTTAATCCAAAGGTGATTTAAATATTCCCACTATTCACACCCCTCTTCACACACACTCTTCACATGCCCATTTCACCTGGGTCTCTTGTCAGTTCAATTGTCGATTAATTGCGATTAATGTTTTTTAATCGATTAATGCATTGATCGATTAAAGTCGATTAATCGATTAATCGTTTGCATCCCTACCCCCTTCTCTTGGTGCACTGGCTGCTCCTTAGCGATGCGGGGTAAAATACAAATTGATACTGACTCACAAAAGAAACTGCAAATTGCCTGCCAGACGAGGCGAGGCGGGCTGTGTGAAATATTTTATTACAATAGCACCAGTCAAATGGAACCATGGGAGATATGGTTGCAGGTATTACGGTATGTAAAGCCAGGCGGATGGTTATGTGATATATATATATACGCAGGTATATTAATGTATAGCAGGAAGATGTATCACATTAATTGATGTGGTGTAACCAGGGAAGCAGACACAGGGTAACAAAGGGGTCAGTTGTCCCAGGCCCAGGGAGAGAGGGGGTCCAGAGATGGGTCCCCATTACATTATATTATACTAGGTGGGGGGCCCTTTCATAAGACTCTGTCCTGGGCCCAGTGAAAGCTGTCAGCGGCCCTGGTGGAGTAACACACCTGTTTATAGTGTTTCACAAATGAAGCTGCTGATTGCCTTTCAGGCCAGACAGTTGTAAAATGTTTTGGAACAGGAGTAAGTTATAATTTTTTTTATTTTATTTTTATTTGCTCTAACACATCACCGCTACTTATACAAGTCTCTACAAAATTGACATTTCACTCAGTTAGGCTTACTGTAGTACCAACAAAGGTGCTATAAAGATGCGATTAAACCTCTATAGACTTGGTTGTAGGTATTATATCTACACATGATGGGAACTGTAGCACGGTTTGTGATTTATAAACTACAGTGAGAAGGTCAGTATTCAGCAATAAACCACCAGCAGTGTGATGTGATGCAGGACCCCGACGCAAACCTGTGACACTCTATGTAATAAATATCGTAATAAACTTTTGGGTCGTGATACACTGTTATTAGGATCAATAATGGTTTACGGTACAGTGAGTGCTGTAATTCAGTTCTGCGGCGCCTCAGCATTTATTTCTACACCCCATATTGTGTTCCTGGCACGCGATTGGTCTCAGCAGCCGCCCTGGGGGTGGTCGGGTTCCTGAAAGGCCTATAGTGCCAAAACACATTCATTTGCTGGACATGCTCCAATAACAAAGAAACAATGAGACTAACTGCAGCTCTACTGGTATGTTCAGTTTGTGTTAACTCAAGCCTGGCCCTGACTGACCATCCCATAATACTACCATTTCATTTCGTATTCATGGTCTGGAGGTTGTTTGATCTGACGCGATTTCAGGAAGCGTGAAGGAAATTTTCGGAAAAATCAGGATATTTTAGAATCTATCTTTGGTGATGTAGGACCGTGTAGCAGACATATCTGACAGAACATCCTACCGTAGGATAAAATTACAAAGTGGGACCGTTTGTCAGAACACCGGACAAATCCTAGGCCTACCGCTCAACATCGCTCCACAGAAAACAGTTAGGCCTACCAGACGTACACTGTAGTGCGGAGCCAAGTCTCTTGGCGGAAGTACGTAGTATGGTGCGCAAGGCTATGCTAAGCTATTCGGGATCACTCGGCAACTCGGCCAATGTTCGGCCAAGGTCGGAAACACTCCGGCTGGGGTACTTGACTGATGTCACGTGAAGTTGAATCTACTCCGAACCATCCCTTTAACTCACCCATACAGGACAAAATGCTTGGGTGTTCTGTTCTGTCACCGTTGTTTTTAACTTACACAGTATTGCAGTAAGATGAGTCGTAACTCTGACATCCACACCAGGCTTTAAGAATGAGGCACTGTAGTGTCCTATTATGTTCACTCACTTACATAAGAAGAATAAAGGGACAAAAGGATACACAGGTACAAGGATGTGTATTGGTCACATGCATAGAGATCATGAAGGAGGACACGTAGTGAAATTGTAGAAGCTATAGTCCAGTCTGTATTACAGCACTGTCCAAGCAGGAAAATAATGTTTCTGAAAAACGTGACACTATAGTGTGGCTTTTGTATTTCTCCACGTGTCTCTAGTAGGCATACTGTACTTCAAGGTGCCACAAGACAAGAGCATGCCGTGTAGTTTAATGCCAAACGTGACACTATAGCGTGGCTTTTGAGTTTCTGCACGTGTTTCTAGTAGGCATACTTCAAGGTGCCACAAGACCAGAGCATGCCGTTTGGTTTGGTGCCAAACGTGACACTAGACCTATAGCGTGGCGTTTGTGTTTCTGCACGACGTGTTTCTAATTGGCATAACTTGCTTCAAGGTGTCACAAGACAAGACCAGAGCTTGCCGTTTGGTTTGGTGCTAAACGTGACACTATAGCGTGGCCTTTGTGTTTCTGCACGTGTTTCTAGTTGGCATACTTTAAGGTGCGTCAAGACAATACAAGCGCATGATGTTGTGTTTGGTGCCAAAGGCTTGTGCCGGTAATGTCCTTGGCACCTCGTTTCACCGGGGCAGGTAGAGTGTCTCCGCCAAGCCTGCTTGCTTAAGTCCTTAGTGGTCCTTACGTAACCTGCGCTGTGTCTACCTACCACATGGGGGGGTTCAGCTTTACAGCCACCTCGACTTGAACCCACAAACAAACAAACGTGCAGCCTCACACAATAGGAGAGGATTGGAAGTAAAGATGCTGCAGTGTTGTTGTTGTTAAGTGAGGTGAATCAGCAAGGTTGTTTACAGCCAGTCTGTTCGAATTTGGCACCAGGAAAAAGGTTAACCACAATTGTTATGTTTACATACATGAGACATTTAATTCGGAAATTAACTGACTTTAATTCTGAATAAAGCTTAATTCCGCTTTGAAAACGTCATGTGAACAACACCTCTTCATTCAGAATTAAAGGAAAGATCAAAGTAAACTAGACGGACCTATTTAATTCGGAATTATTAATTCGGAATTAAAAACATCATGTAAAGGTAGCCAATGTCTGTCTTAACTGTACAAGCACGCACTATATAATAGAATGACAGGATGTTGCAGTGTTAACGTGAGGTGAATCAGCCATCAGGTTCCTGGTAGTCAGCAGGGTAGGCTATCCGAATTAGGCAGCAGGGGAAAGGTTAACCAATGCCCTCACTAGGGATGCACCGATACCACTTTTTTGAAAACCGATACAAGTACGAGTACATTAATGTGTGTACTTGCCGATACCGAGTACCGATACCGATACCTTTTACCACCAAAATACAATGAAAATAAATACGTGGCCTTATTTTTTCCACCTGTGATATTTTTATTGTCCATTTCCATGTAGATTTAAATGTTAGTAAATGTATGAGGTGGCACTTTTTTCCATGCTGATTTCAAGTCCACAGAACATGACAAGATTTTGCATTGTTTTGAGTAATAAGCTTAGTAGTACTCATAGCTGGTATTGGCAAGTGCTTGACGAATACGAGTACGAGTATAATGAGCAGTATCGGGAGCCGATACCGATACCAGTATCGGTATCGGTGCATCCAATGCCCTCACTGCACAAACGTGCAGCATCACAGAATAGAATCACCGAATGTGGGTGGATGTTGCAGTGCTAAGCGTGCCGAATGAGCCAGGCTGTTAGGCAAGTCTTGGCTCAGTCTGGCATGTCTCGGTTGTTGTTTTGTCTCAGTCCCTTATATTGCCCAGTTTGAGATCAGTAAAGTTAATCTAATAAGTGTAACTGTTAGAGGTGCTCCGATTGCTCGGCTGCCGATCATGACCGGCCGATAATGGCCAAAAATAGCCTGATCGGTGATCGGAAAAACATGCCGATCAAAAAACCGATCGAGAGATATTAAATTCCTCACGCAACCATTTGCCTTTACACCTGGCGCTGCATGTAGGCGCTGGCTCTGCACAGCTGCAACTGCACCAAAAGAAGGCATCTTTGCTTGTCTATAACTTTTCGACATTCCCCCCTTCATTTCCACCATTCATAACCATATCTGCATCAACAATGATCTGATTTTCCGATCCATGCGCCGTTTACCTGAGTGACAATGTAATTTGCGATTGAGTACTCGCCAGTGAGCCATGTTACGTTATAACCTGTGTAGTTGCCTTGGTCAGCACGCGACAACTTCACGTTGTCAGCACAAACATGTCAATTATTGTTTTCAAAGTTGTAATTGGCAGTCAGTCGATTAGTTTGATAGTCGCTGAAACACCAAACGGCGACAGATGTGGTTAAAACTTGAGAGAGATTCAGAACGGTAGTGGAGCACTGCAACTGTGGACGGTGACAGAGAGGGGAGGGGCTCTCCTCACGAGGCTGCTCATTTAAAGCGACAGGTTGTTTTTTTCTCGTATGTGGAAGACTATTTGATGTAATGTTTCAGTTTCAATTCAATCTTAAATAGTTTAGTTATTCTATGCAATAACTTATACATTGATTAATACTGTAGACTGTATTACCAACACTAGTCTGAAAGATAATAATAATAATAATAATAATAATAATAATAATAATAATAATAATAGCCTAATAATAGACATGTGCAAATTAAGATTGATTGGTTTATGGGCAGAAATGGTATTCAATAAGGATAATTAATAGGCTATTAAAAAAATAGGAAATCATTTTTGTGATCGGCAATGATCGGTAATCGGCAGATAAAGATTTTTGGTGATCGGTATCGGTGATCGGACCCAAAAAATGGTGATCGGAGCACCTCTAGTAACTGTATATATTTGTCAGTATCATACTCCAATGAGTCACCAGAAAGTCTTCCTGTGTAAGCTAGCGTCCATTACCCATACGTCTGGGAAATTAGAGCTACTCACTGTATTTGATAGGAGGCTAAAGTGTATTCTTGAGAGCTATTTTTAACATTTATAAACATCTTATTTTGCATCTAATTTGCATCTTTGTTATATCTTATGCCAGGTATTCCACATAGAGCTATCTTAGCAAGCGTGACGAGGTCAAGGCCTCTCTCTACAGTAAGCCTCCTGTTGAACTGCACACTGCGCACACGTTTTTGAACAGAGGCCAGAAGCTGATGCTGATGCTGTGGTTGTTTCTTCCCCTTTCTTTTTTATTCTCTAATTTATTAAGGCCACTTTCACTTGATACAGTTAGGGCCCTGAGTGGCTGTGCTTGAAAGCATCAAGGTCAATAAATAGCCATAGACTTAATGAGCTGATCTGGCAGTGCAGGGGCTATAGGGCCTGTCTGTCTCCCGCTCATAGACAGACAGGCAGGCAGCAAGACAATCAGAGTGGTGGGCTTGCGGTGGGGAAAACTGTCCTTCTCCTCCTCCTCCTCCTCCTCCTCCTCCTCCTCCTCCTCCTGTGTTTCCTCTACTCCTCTTCGTTTCCTTCCTCTTCCTCCTTCATTTTTTATTCCTCCTTCACCTCTTCTTACAGACAGACATGCAGTCAATGAGACAGACAGGGTGGTGGGCTTGCAGAAGGGAAAACTGTCCTCTTTCCCCTTGTCTTCCTTCCCTCTCTCTCTCTCTTTCTCTACCTCCTCATTCTCCTCCTCCACTGGGCTACAGCCATATCAGGATTTGCGAATGCTATCATTTTGGATTTGGGAAACGAGCTGGCAGGCTGGCTGGCTGATGAGCGAACAGGCAGACGTATAAATGCCCAGAGACAGAGAGAGGAGAGAAGAGAGGGCACGGCTTTCTAAGCGGGCGGGCAGACGTACTGTATAAATGCCCAGAGACAGAGAGAGGGGGGTTGGAGGGCATGGCTTCCTAAGCGGGCGGGCAGTCGTATAAATGCCCAGAGACAGAGAGAGGAGAAAAGAGGGATGAGGGAGGTTGGCGAGGGCACGGCTGTCTGTCCATTACTGCCATTGGCGGAGATAAGAGAGAGAGAGAGAGGGGGGCCAATAGGCCCTGTGAGTGAGGTCTGTGTTATATGAGGATGTCTCATTAGAAGGCTAATTAAGTGATTGCTTGGGCTTTTTAACTGGACTTCTTCTTGGGCTCGGCTCGCATCGTGCTTAGTGGACACGAGAGCAGTCCAGGCAGCAGGGCCGGGAAACACAGTCAGGGCCGCTGGTAGCTTTGTCTGGGCCCTGGAAAAAAACATCGGAAAGGTGCCCGGTCCAAAACCAATACATACTATGTAATGATAATCCAATTCTGGGCCCCTGTCTTCCTGGGCCTGGGACATGTGACCCCTTTGTCCCCCCCTTGTCGGCCTCTCTGCCGGCAGTTATAACTCTTGACAAGACACGAAACGAGAGGCAACTGCGAGCGTCGGAACTTTTTACTGCAGACACAGGCGGATTGGAAAAGCACCTAAATTCTAAACCCAACCGACTAAGCAGAATGGAAAAACGGGAGTTAGAGTCTAAATTCTGCATTTTCAGCTTCCATTAGGCTGCACTTTGCTTCTGGATTTAGTCTCCATAGCCAATGATTAATTCTTAAGCCCAGTGA
>NC_085869.1:8377439-8379939 GCF_034702125.1 Engraulis encrasicolus | reverse complement strand
CATCAGACTGTTCAGTTCCATCAGGTTAGATCTTGTAGTACACATCTCATTTGCTAACATATAGTCACCATTTTCACACATACGTAGACACATAATCATCCTCAGACATTCACATACAATACATATATAGAATTGGGTCCCCATTACAATGTATGTAGCCTATTAGGTGGCGTGGCGGGGTGGCCCTTTCAGATGACTTTGTCCTGGGCCCATGCAGCTAACAGCTGCCAGCGGCCCTGTGGTGCCCCATTCCAGACAGTGGCGGAACAATTGCACACAGGGCCTCAGGGCAAAACACTTATCAGGCCCCCTATATGGCCTGACAAGATCACAATCGGGCCCCCAGCACCAATGCAAGAGTGCCCTGGGCCCAGGGGCAAGTGCCCTGCTCGCCCTCCCTATAGCTACGGCCCTGATTCCAGCTGAGGTTTATGGTGTTGGGTTGCAGTGTTGCCAGATTGGGCGGGTGCCCGCCCAATTGGGCTACTTGGGATGAGCGTCTGCGGGTAAAAATCAGAAAAATTGGCCATTTGGCGTTTTTTCAGCCGTTTTGGGCCCATAGAAGTCAATGTAATTTGTTGAATTTGGGCGGAATTTAGCGCATTTTGGCGTTTTTTGAGAAGCTTTTGGGCGGGATTTGGTCAGACACATCTGGCAACACTGTTGGGTTGCCTGCCATGTGGTCTTTTGTTTGTTTGTGCCACACCACACCACACATAATCCATCTGATGGCCATTTTGTTATGTCACTAAGCCTGCTGCTGCTGCTGCTGCTACTGTTTGTCTGCCTGCGATGCATTACATTACATGGCTCTGGCTAGCGACACAGATAGCATCAGCAATACTGTACCAGGCAGTAAGCTCCCATAGCATACAAACAGGCATTTAATGCTTATACTGTACATTTTAAGGGGCATGCACCCCTCTTAGGCCTGTCGACAAAGTATAAGGCAGATAAGTTAGCGGATTTTATACTGTATAGGAGGCTTTTGTACAGATCTCATCAACTAATGCCAGAGACAGCAGTGAGAACATCCAGTACTTTTAAAATACAGTAGATACACTACTTTTGGAAAGTGATTGGTTGTGATTGAAGTGTAGGCTACTGTGCAGTTGTGCAGTCTTCAATTCGGTTGTCATGTGGCACTCTGTGTTCCTTTCTGAGTTTCCTCTGCACCTTATGCCATTGCTTTCATGATGACTGCATGGCACTAGCCTGATTATCATCTACTTTCAAATCTCTTCGAGACTTGGTCTGACCAAGAGCATAACAACTAACATTTCCCAAATGGCATTGTTGACCCACCTTCCTTGGTTTGCTACTGGTTGTTTGCTTCCCGACAAAGTGGGAGAAGTTCCTGATTTTTCAGTGGCTCAGAAACAATATTTGTTTTGCTCCTGGCCTGACTAGAAGCAACACTGAAGGTGTTGGGTCACTAAGGAGGGCACATCCTGGCTAGCATGGCACATACTCTAATATATAATGTCAGAGTTGTGAGCTTTAATCCTGCTTTGTAATGGCATGATGTTGATCTGAGTATTAATGGCTCCAATGCAATTACATACTCTGTCCTTCTCCAGTGTACCGTAGCCTCTTACTGCAGATGGGGTCGCCGACGGGCCTATTCACTATTTGCTGAAAATACTCAACTGCATCATAACAACATTGCTATGACATTACAGAAAGCCTTAAATAACAGATTAAGACATAGCCATTGCAATTTTGGTGACAGTAAGGTTACAACCCCTCTGTGCAGAGCCTATGTTATAACCTATTACCGAAATTGTAATGACCAAGTCTTAAGCTGTTACTTAAGGCTCTTGGTAACGTCATAGGTTGTTGTGATGTCTTTTTAGCAATGATTGAATGTGGTGGACCACCGGTGGGCGGATCTGTGCAAAGAGACTATGTCAATACATTGATGATGGATGGTTGCTTGGTACTAGGGCTTTGACTTTTGTCCAAAAATCATATTCGAAGATCGTTTCTAAATTAAAAACCAACTTCGAATATATTTGAATATTTAGCCATATTTTTTACCATTAAAATTCCCCAGTCAAACCTGATATCAAGCTGAAGTTGTTCTTTCCCCCAGTCAGTGACTAGTAAAAGGCTATTCCAACTAGATATGTAGCCTAATGGCCCATTAACAACATGCATTCAACCAGCCATTATTGTTTAGCGATCGTTCAGCACTTATAAGAAGACGGTACTTAGAGGTGGTAATGCAGATTAAAACATGGCAAAGATAGCAGCCATGTCAAAATTGTAGCCCAAGTTAAAATTTGAATTGGATTATATGGGAATCATGAGAATTGAGCACACAGCACCAATATCAACAAATATGTATTTATTTTCTATCACTAATGACGGACATTTAGGTAGTGTGTTTGTAGGTCCAGGTAAGATGACTGCTCTCGTCTAAAAACGAACATTACACAAACTAGCAGTGCGCTAAAAACATGCTAAAAGCATGCTAACAAAATCATCACCTGGAGTC
>NC_085869.1:8369939-8372439 GCF_034702125.1 Engraulis encrasicolus | reverse complement strand
ATATACAATTTTCTGTTCTATGAGCTTTTCTATTATAATACTGACATTTGTTTGTAATGAGACATAATGATAATCAGATATATTTATCGAGACAATACAAGAACGTCCATTCTGTCATTCCCACATTCATATAGTTACTGCACTTTTATTTGTGTAGGTCTCACATTCACTGCATAATAATATAATATAATATAATATAGCTGCAAGCAGCAATGCGGGGCCAAGCAGAAAGTCCGCCTAAGTCGCCAAGGCAACCGAAAGAGCCGAGCAGGCAGAATGTCAGAGACACGCATAGTTATTTTTTACAAGCAGAAATATACCTCGAAATTTGATTTGTGACCTGCTGGTGGCGCTAGCGAGTGAGCTGGAGACCTGAAAGTTCTTGTGGGGAGTCATGGGATAGCCAAGAATGTGTGTGACGATTCCCAAAAGTTTCTGACTGTGGGTTGCTGAGATATGACCTCACTTCCTGTTTGGGGTCTGTTTGGAAGATTTTGATTGGCAGTTAAAGCCAAACGGTAGAATATGTAATGAAGCCCTTTTAGGGATCACTTTAGAGTGCTCCAAAGATCAAGTTTTGTGAAAATCAGCCTAAATTTGAAGGATGAGGAGCCTTTTATTGATTTTCACCAAATCCAAAATGGCGGACATTCTATAATGGCGGATATGATGTCATAGGGTGCGTTGGATTCGTCTTGGCCCAAGGATTTCAACGGTACCACCAGATTTAAAATTGAGCGTGCGGTTCAAAAGTTACAGGCAGAAATGTAGCTAAAACTTTGACCAGCTGGTGGCGCTAGAGAGTTTGACCTAGCGACCTGGAATTTGTTTTGGTGGGTCATGTCATAGACATAAATGTCTGTGACAATTTGCAGAAGATTGTGACCATGGGTTACCAAGATATGACTTCACTTCCTGTTTGGCGACTTTTAGGCCGTTTTTGATTGGCTGTCACGGCCAAACGATAAAAGATATAAAACATTGAGGGCATACATTTTGTGAGGCTCAGTCCAGAGATGCTATATACCGATTGTCAGAAAAAAATGTGAAAAATTGAAGGAGTAGATAGGTTTTTATTGATTTTCACAAAATTTAAAATGGCGGGCATTTTATTGTGGCGGATATGATGTCAGAGGGTGAGTTGGATTCGTCTTGGACCAAGGAATTTAACAGTCCTACCAGAATAAAAATTGAGCATGCGGTTCAAAAGTTACAGGCAGAAATGTAGCTAAAACTTTGACCACTTGGTGGCGCCAGAGACTTTGAGCTAGCAACCTGAATTTTTTTTTGGTGGGTCATGGGACTTACAGGAAAGACTGTGACAATTTGCAGAAGATTGTGACAATGGGTTCCCGAGATATGATCTCACTTCCTGTTTGGCGACGTTTAGGCTGTTTTTGATTGGCTGACAATGATGTCGTAGGATGCGTTGGATTCGTCTTGGCCCAAGGATTTCAACGGTACCACCAGATTTCGAATGGAGTGTACTGTTCAAAAGTTACAGGCAGAAACGTAGCTAAAAATTTGACCAGCTGGTGGCGCTAGAGTGTTTGAGCTAGCGACCTGAAATTTGTTTTGGTTGGCCATGGCATGGACAAGAATGTCTGTGACAATTTGCAGAAGATTGTGACCATGGGTTGCCAAGATATGACTTCACTTCCTGTTTGGCGACTTTTAGGCCGTTTTTGATTGGCTGTCACGGCCAAACGATAAAAGATATAAAAAATTGAAGGCATAAGTTTTGTGAAACTCAGTCCAGAGATGCTATATACCGATTTTCAGAAAAAAACGTCAAAAATTGAGGGAGGCTATGGGTTTTTATTGATTTTCACAAAATTCAAAATGGCGGGAAAACTATCCAGGCGGAAAATGACGTCATAGGGTGCGTTGGATTCGTCTCAGCCCAAGGATTCCAGGGATACCAACTTTTTGAAAATTGGCCCAGCACTTCAAAAGTTACTAGCAGAAATGTACTTGCAACTTAGGCCTGCTGGCGGCGCTAGAGCGTTGGGGCTGGGGACCTAAAAATTGCCGTGGGTATTTCTGGGATGGCCCTTAACGCGTGTGCCGATTTTCAGCATTTTCGACCGTACGGTTCTATGGGCTGCCATAGACTTACAGTCGGAGAAGAAAGGTGAATAATAACCGTAAGAAACAGTAGAAACACTCTAAGGTGCCAGGCAGCTTCGCTGCTTGGCCCCTAAATATAATATAATATAATATAATATAATATAATATAATATAATATAATATAATATAATGATATGTAATATAGGACAGTACAATTGTATTTTCTCCTCCAGTTATTCTTGCAGGACTGGCTACTGTTAACAGTCAAGTAAAGAGGTAGTGGTGCACGCACTCAACCTGCAGGTGCAGTGCTAAAGGGTCAGGCAGCGTACAGCTTGAAAGCATTCACTGGGATGAAGAAAAATAAAATGTAGTGTACAGACATTTTTCTTTCACAATCATCGTTTTTGTTTGGCACTTTTTTGTCATT
>NC_085869.1:8362439-8364939 GCF_034702125.1 Engraulis encrasicolus | reverse complement strand
AGAGGTTCTCTCACACTCTCCTTCCACACCTTCTTAATGCTGTACCTACCGTCTGTAGATATCAGGTTGAATAATAGATGATATTGGTTTTCATAGAAAAGACTGCACCGAGTCAATGTAAAGCTGGAGAATTGGGAAGAATGGAAGAATTGAATTGACTTGAATGTGAAGGTTGAATAAAATGGTGTGATCAGGTTTGTTGAGGCGTACGGTATATATTAGAGCCTTGTACATTTCCACATTATATACTGTCGGGATGACCACAGTGTAGGAGAGGTTTACTTGTCCAAGTTCTTGTCCAAGCTTCAGTTAAGCCAATGGTAATCGGGGCGTATTTCCTCCAGACTAGTGTGATTAAGGGCGAGACTTACTGAGCCCTTGTCTTAGTGAAGCCAATGGTGTTCAGTGTGCATCTCCACCGTGTGATTAAGGTGGAGGTGTAGTGAGCCCTTGTCTTAGTAAATCCAGTGGTATTCAGTGAACCCTTGTCTTAGTAATGGCAATGGTATTCAGTGTGCGTCTTGTCTTAGTAAATCCAGTGGTATTCACTGTGCCCTTGTCTTAGTGAAGCCAATGGTATTCAGTGAGCCCTTGTCTTAGTGAAGCCAGTGGTATTCAGTGTGCCCTTGTCTTAGTAAAGGCAATGATATTCAGTGTGCATCTCCTCAGTGTATGGACTGGTGTACTGCTTGTCTTAGTAAATCCAGTGGTATTCAGTGAGCCCTTGTCTTAGTGAAGCCAGTGCTATTCAGTGAGCCCTTGTCTTAGTGAAGCCAGTGGTATTCAGTGTGCATCTCCACAGTGTATGGACTGGTGGGGGCGCAACTACTCAATTCTGGGGGGTATGCAAGAACTATTTTGGTGCCCCCCCTCCAAAAAAACAAACAAACAAAAAAGGATTAATAATTATTTGTTATGGGCTTGTGATTACGCCCCTTGTTAGACCCTTGTGACCCTTTAAATATGTATCTGTTTTTGAATCTAACAGTATTCTTTTTACCCTCTCTTTTTGGTGCCCCCCTCTCTCTGGCGCCCCCCTGCAAAGCATACGTCGCATATACTGTAGTTGCGCCCCTGTACTGCTTGTCTTAGTAAAGCCAGTGGTATTCAGTGTGCATCTCCACAGTATGTAGACTGGTGTGATTAAGGTAGGCTAGAGGTGTACTGAGGACTTGTCTTGGTTGCCGTGGGAGATGGGCATTGATCCGGGTGCCAGGATAATAGGTGACAGGTGTGTGTGTGTGTGTGTGTGTGTGTGTGTGTGTGTGTGTGTGTGTGTGTGTGTGTGTGTGTGTGTGTGTGTGTGTGTGTGTGAGTTCCAGGCACCGTTGAGAGGATAATTGGTGTTGTATTGACCAGAAGAGCTTAGTAAAGGAACAGTAAACTCAGCATGAGTATGTGTGTGTCTGTGTGTGTGTGCATCTATGTGTGCCTGCGTGAGTACACAGTGTGCACGATTTTGTGTGTGTGTGTGTGTGTGTGTGTGTGTGTGTGTGTGTGTGTGTGTGTGTGTGTGTGTGTGTGTGTGTGTGTGTGTGTGTGTGTGTGTATGTGTGTGTGTGTGTGTGTATGCGTGTGTGTGTGTGTGTGTGTGTGTTGGCCATCAGCAGAGCTAGGACCGTGCAGGGAGAGCAGTAGGAGGCACAGAGTATCGACGGGATAGTCTGCGGTGCGGTGCAGCATCACTTTCCTGTGTGTGTGTGTGTGTGTGTGTGTGTGTGTGTGTGTGTGTGTGTGTGTGTGTGTGTGTGTGTGTGTGTGTGTGTGTGTGTGTGTGTGTGTGTGTGTGTGTGTGACTTTCCTAATGGCAGTTCAGCTGCACTGGCTACTGACGGATGGCTTGGACTTCACCTCCTCTTTTTCATCCCTCTCTTCTTTTCCTCTCTTGTCTGTCTGGGCTCTCTGCTGTTTTTTTCCCCCTTTTCTACCTTTTTTTTTCCTTTTCTTGTTGTTACCTACCTCACTTCTATCTTCCTTTTAGAGCATCTGCAGTCTCCCTGTGCTCTGCAGTCTCCCTGTCCACTTATATGCTCTTTTCAAAGATTTGTGTGGGCTTTTAAGCCTTCATGTTGTGACAGAACAGTATAGCGGGTTACAGGAAGTGAGTGGGGAGAGAATCGGGGAAGGCTCTGCACATTCCATTCCATATATCCTTTCGCCCTTAGGTTGACATATCCTTCCGCCCTTTGACCATACAGTCCCTTCACATCAACACACATCCCAATTACCATACTCCAACAACAATAACACATATAATCTTACAACAGTATAGAGGGTTACAGGAAGTGAGTGGGGAGAGAATCGGGGAAGGCTCTGCAAACGACCCGGGCCAGACTCGAACCCGGGTTGCTGGTGTAGCGGTCTAGTAAAGTGAAAAGAAATCCTGCATACTGTCCATTCCACCAACAAACTTTAATACGTTTCGATCATCCAACCTTCTTCAGGTCAAGTTACATTACCTGAAGAAGGTCGGATGACAGAAACATTGTACTAAAGTTTG
>NC_085869.1:8349939-8354939 GCF_034702125.1 Engraulis encrasicolus | reverse complement strand
GTCCTCCCCTGTCGGCTTCCCTCCATGTTCATATGAAGAGTTCAGATGCAAAACCCCCTAAGTGCCTTTTCAGAAAATAATCTTAATTCATTTTTATTTAATGCAAAGCTATCAAAATTGCATTTTTTTTTTTTTTTATTTATGTAATATAACTATTTATATGTATTATCAAGTACATGAATGTAAACCAAACCAAAAACGGGGTTCTCTAAAAATATAGAAGTGCAGGTCTTCAGAAATGGAGTTAGGGGGTTTTGCATCTGAACTCTTCATATTCCTGATTGGAGCAGAGCAGACACACGGATGCCGGATCACATCATGTCATCATGCCTGCTCTGCTCTCTCTGACAGAGTTAATTACATCGTATTGGTTTCATGTGGTACACTATCCGACACAACAGGACAGTACAGTTGGATACACTCAAGACAATTAGGTGTGGCAGGTTTAATTTAGAAGTCATAACATGTATGCATTTATGTCATTTGTGATTGTGACAAGCAGATAATGTGGGCAGAGCATTGACGTTTACAGTATATTAATAGCATCGGCAACCTGGCTTTCAGAAACCGTACGTCAGTGTCACATACGTATTTAGCCCATTTAAATGTAATGAATGAGCTGATAGCTCTTATTGTTGTTATGTAGGACTGTAATTATCCGTGTCTGCATTGCACATTACCGAGTGAGTAAGCAAATATAGTGCAGTTACACAAAATGGTACATTGCAATCCCTGGAAGAGAACCCTTGTTTCTCTCATTTTTTCTCTCCTTTCTATCCTTTTTTCTGTCCTTTGTTGTGCTCTATAACAAATACTCCCACTGAATTTCTGAGGCTCATGTTTTCTTTGCTCCTCCAACACTGCGCCAATACAGGGACGATTCCAGGCCAGATGTAAGCCGGATGTCAGCCAGATGTAGGTTAATACCCTTGCATACAAGGGCAATGCAGTGCTGTTATGTAAGCTGAAACAATAAATTAGAAATAGGGTGTAAAATGTTTCACTTATTGTTCTGTGTGTTTATCCTTTGATGTGTTCCATTGTCATTCCCTTTGAATTCCCATGAATGATTCATGCTTTATTTGCCAGTATACGTGGACGACTCCCAGCCAGATGTCAGGCAGAGGTCAGCCGGATGTAGGCTAATTAGATGTTGACAGTGCGAGTGTAATGGGGTCTGCTCTACAGTGGTGATGTTATGTAAGCTTCCAGCTGAACAAGATTGAAACTAGAAAAAAAAAATCTAAATTTAGTTTGTAATATTTCCGTTCCTGTTTTGTGTGTCTTTGTATCTCTGCGTTTGGAGGTTGGGGTGTGCATATCAACAAAGCAATAATCCAGGTGCCAGACATAAGCGGCAGACTGATTAGGTGGTCTGCACACTGGGAATGAGTTCCAAAAATATAAACTAAATTTCTTTATACAAATGGCAAAATCCTTTCATCTCTGCACCATTGTGACTACCTTTGAGATTCCCATGAATGAATCATGCTTTATTTGCCAACCAGTACAGGAACGGCACGACTCCAGGCCAGATGCTAGCCAGAGGTCAGCCAGATTCGGGTGAATTAGGTGTTGATGTGATGCGGCTGCAGTACTGGGGTCTGCAGTGATGGTGTTGCGTAAGCCTTCGACTCTCATTTTCATTCACATCATTGTTTGCATGGAAAATAATAATTAGGTCAAATTGGCCTGATTTTAGTTAATAGGGATGGTGTGACGGCGCTGTACCAGAGATGGTGAAAGGGAGGAAAAGAGAGAGGGAGCATGCGAGAGAGAGAGAGAGAGAGAGAGAGAGAGAGAGAGAGAGAGAGAGAGAGAAAGGGAGGGAGGGAGGAAAGGGAGAGAGAGAGAGAGAGAGGGCGGGAGGGAGAGAAAGAGGGCAGATGGGGAAAAAGACTTAGAGAGCTAAATTTAGCGTCCGTCCGCATTTGAGTGTGTGTGTTCCTGTGCTTTTGTTGTGGTTAGAAAATGATGAGAATCGATTGTGTCGTGCTGTGCTGTTCAGTGCAGGATGATGCTGGTTGGTTGACCTTGCCTGGAGGTCAGCCTGAGCTCTGGACTATAGCCAGGTCATCTCTCCATTTCAACAAAGCACACAGCCTCCCTGGGCCGCGCAAGGACCGTAGGAGGGGCAGGTTTTCAAAAAGGGCACTTGTTAAAAAAAATATATTTAAAGGTATATTTTTAATCACATCCTGATATACCATACTGTATTGGTTCAGTCCTTTTAATTTTAATTTAAAAAAAGAAACCCCAAAACAACAGTGTAAAAGGGCCCTTTAGAGAGTGAAAGGACAGGGGCTAGATCTCTGTAGCATCCCTAATTGGCACCTGCCTGCAGCCTCCCTCGTTGCCGGTTCAGTTAAGTCCTCTGTCTTTGTGTTTGAGCAAACGCAGGCCACTATACAGCCTTCCATGGGCATTGCACCTATCTGTATTAATATATGCATTTTTGTGCAGCTGTGTACCTGTGCATGTTAAAAGGGGCAAACCCATGACCTTGGGCTTGATGTAAGGGTGATCTAACAGTCTAACAGTCTGAGCTCTGTACTAGCAGGGGAGCATTTCTCAAAGCTTTAGTTGTTGTTTGAAATTGAATCCCATTTCCCATTGGCAACTACCCAAGTTGCTTACTGGTTAACAACTACGCTTCGAAAGCAGCTGACTTGGTTACAATGCGATTTCCCATTGCAAACACATACACACACACACACACAGTCTTTTTAGTCAGTTGCTTTGGTGGTTTATAGTGGCACCATGTTGTTTTCTTATCTACAATGCTCAAGCTGCTCGATTATGAGAAAAAATGTTTGATATTGTTTGACAGTAATATTGATATCACAATATAAATTTGATATATTGAGCAGCCTTACACAGTAAATTAGCCAGTGTTGATTTTGCAGTGTTAAGTAAGGGTTAACGTTGGGCGAGAAGGTCGCTACCGTGGAATAGCAGCACGACAGAGAGAATCTTTAGACCCCGACGCGGAGCGGAGGGGGTCTTGTTCTCTCTGAAGTGCTGCTATTCCACAAAGCGACCGACTCGCCGAAAGTTAACCCGCTTATTATATGGATATACTTAAATGATTCACACATGCGGGGACATTTCTTTAGACCTATTTAATGTTAAGATTGTTGCTGCGCAAAACAAAACAGTGCCGTTGTGGAACACCGCTAGGCAACAGCTAGGTTGGCTAGCCAGGACAACAGGTGTTGTCTATCACAGCAGCTGATTAGAGTGACAAAAGACCGGACCCCCTGCGGAGTGATATGAAACATTCGCTTTAGCCACTGACTTGTATACAAGCCAGTGGCTTTAGCAGTGAACGTCTTGTTGCATTGACAGCGGTAGCCAGGACAACGGGTGCTGTCTATCACAGCAGCTGATTAGAGTCTTGTTGAAAAGTCGCTTTAGCAGTGAAAAGTCTTGTTGCCATTGACAGTGGTCTGTTATAGCCCAACCCGTCCGTTATCGAAAAATAACAGACGTCCGAACGTTGGGGAGCCCCGTTGAAATGAATGGAGCATTCGACAGATGACGTCACAACCATATAATAAGGCTTATTAACACTATTGGAGTAATTCCAACACCAAATGGAGTGAGATGCTCTCCAGTGTCAGTGACAAATGAAGTTGTTAAATTGTGTGGAGTTAGAAGTACTCCAGAGAGCCCCCGCCTCCTCGAGGTGATGGAGTTTGTCTGCGCCATTGTATGCCCTAGTAACAGAGAAAATAAAGAAAACGTTTGACTTTTGCTTCTCTAAAGGTTGGGTTATTACCAAACCAAAATCTACTTACAAACGTTTCCCTTAGGTTTACAGTAAAAACCAAGCAGCCATTGATTCCGGTTCAGTTCTGGATACGTTTCGGATACGTCATTTTTGGTTCTGTTTCGGTTCTCACTGGGTTGCCAGGAAAGTTTAATTTAAGTTCCCAGAACGATATATGTGTGGTTCCCATTCCATTCCCTCTCCGTTCTCTCACCGTACCTTTATTGCTTTTCATGTTTGTTCCCTCATCGTTCTCATATGGTTCCCATAACCTTGATGGTTACATTATAGGTCTGGTCACGTCTGGTTCCCTAGACGTGCTCCTGATGTTCCCCCAACTTTGTTTATACTGTGTTGTTCAGAGCATAAGCAATGATGACTGTCCACCCGATTAAATCATACGTCTACATATTAGTAACAGTATTTCCTCCAGATTTAATCATGTACACAATCTTTTTTATTTATTTATGCCATTTCATTCATTTAACTCAACTTGGTTGGGTTGATCTAAGGTTTGGCTGTGCACACAACATCACACAAAAGATGTGTTGAGTGAAAGAAATAACTTGAGAACTTGTTACACCTTTGCCGGTAACAAGCAGGCCCCTCACAACCAATCTGTCCATCAGCGCCTGGCCAAACCTAATTACTTAGGGCTGGTATATCATGACTCAATTGCTTGCACCTGAAAAACTCCTAATCAATCTGGTCACATGGTACTCTTGAGCCTGTATATAAACCTGGACTGTCACAGTGCTTTAAATATTTGCCTGCCTGCCTGCCTGCTGGCTGGTCAGCATGGCACAGCATAGCGCTTGTTTACCTGCTTTGCAAGCAAGGTAAAGGCGCTTTTGGCTTATGGCATTTGTTAGCTACATCTTGTGCCTTGCTTTGTGAGCTAGTCAGTAACAGCACATGTTACATTGTTTGCTCCATTGTGCACTTGATGTTTGCAAGGAAGGTAAAGGCGCTTTTGGCTTATGGCATTTGTTAGCTACATCTTGTGCCTTGCTATGTGAGCTAGTCAGTGAAAGCACATGTTACATTGCTTGCTCCATTGTGCACTTGATGTAAATGGTATGGTTATATTTTAAGCTTCATTAAAGACAACATTTGGTATTAGTCCCCACTAGATTGTGTTCATACATGCTCAGCTGAAATTTCTCTCACATTGTGGTGCAGTATAGTATTGACTGATATATAAAATATAGACATCATACATGTTTTC
>NC_085869.1:8332439-8337439 GCF_034702125.1 Engraulis encrasicolus | reverse complement strand
CAGGGAACCTAGTCAAGGTGGTAGGTGTTTCTTGTCAAGGTGGCCGGACACCTTAGCAATAAAGTGCTAGGGGAAACCCTGATGTCGCCCCGAGTTCATTCCCCACAGTTATAAACCTTTCAAGTGCCCAGTATTTCCTGGCACTGCCTTGCCTTGTAAGTCCTGGATACCGCTGCTGCCTCCTCTGATGCTGGCACAGCAAGTGCTGTTACTGTGTGTGTGTGTGTGTATGTGTGTGTGTGTGTGCCGTCTGGCCTCATAAAAATGTGCCTGACATCGGAATTACACTCTGTTACAGTTATTTCAATTCCACAGTCACGCCACTCGATCTTGGGCGCCTCGCCCGTTCTATTCCCTGATCTGATGTTTTTTATGGCCGGCCCCTGCTAAAATATGCCAAGGTAAGATGAAACATATAACAGCCAGCCAGCCAGCCAAGCAGTCAGTCAGGCAGCTTAGCTATAGCGAGGCATTGCATTGTGGGATGGCCTTGCAAAGAAGCGATGTAATATCTCTCCTGTGAAGTGGAGCGGAGCCAAGAGGAGCTATCTTCATGCTAATCAGGCGCTATACGGCTACGCGGCCAGGGAAGATGACAGGCGGGTGTGTCTGTGTGTGTGTGTGTGTGTGTGTGTGTGTGTGTGTGTGTGTGTGTGCGCGCGCGCGCGTGTGTGTGTGTGTGTGTGCGTGTGCCTGTGTGTGTGTCAAAACAGGTTGCTCACACACACACACACACACACACACACACACACATACGCACACACACACACACACACACACACACACACACACACACACACACACACACACACACACACACACACACACACACACACACACACACACACACACACACACACACACACTCACACACACACACACACACACACACTCACACACACACACACACACACACGGTTATCACGAGCCTCAGGGAAAGGTGGGGCCCAGAATGGCATCCTCATTACATTGTATGTTTTGGGTAGGGGGCCCTTTCAGAGAACGTTGTCCTGGGCCCGCCTGGCTAAAGCTATCAGCAGCCCTGTTATGTGTGTGTACAGTTGGCTGGCAGAGAGGAGGAGTAGGAGGGAGAGGAGGAGGAAGAGGAGGAGGAGGAGGAGGAGAAGGAGGAGGAGGAGCAGGAGGAGGAGGAGGAGGAGGAGGCGTCTATAAGAAAGGGGAAAGATCAACCCTGAACCTTACAGCAGTCTCTCTCAACTGTGATATAATATAATATAATATAATATAATATAATATAATATAATATAATATAATATAATATAATATAATATAATATAATAGCCCACAACCTGAACCTTACAGCAGTCTCTCTCAACTGTGATATAATATAAGCAGCCCACAATATAACCTCAGAGCCAGACAAGGCAGCAGACAGCACAGGACAGGGCACAGCAAGGATACAGTGCCTGTCTCAGATCTGAATGATGCATGCAGTCATGGAGGGCTCAGTAATGTTACTGCTTTCTACTAAACAAGTCCGACAGGCGGACAACAGATGCGTCCGTCTATGCCCGTTCTGAACCTTTTTTGCCCAAACGCCCCCTTGGCCTCCTCATAACCTGTCAAGGCAATTTATCAATAAGCCTACCATGTACTGTATAAGCCTGGATTTGAAAAAGTACCATAGGATTTCAACAGTGTTGGGCAATTTACTGAAAAACTGTAATGCATTGCTGATTACATGTTACTGTCTTTTCAAAATAATCCCTTACACTACATTTAGCAATGTGGGGACCTAAGGCGAATTTAGCTAGGGGGGCCATCGGTCCATCCCATATCACATTTTTTTTTTACATAAAATCTCTATTTTTGTTAGGCTATTTTTTTTTTTAATCACGATTTTTTATTTTTAAAAAAATAATAATTACAAACATAAAAAACAGGCAAACATTACAACCCTTTCTGGACAGATTTCAATGAATAGGCTATTTGCAATTTTACATAGGCCTACATTAAATAAACTAAAATGTGAAATTCTCTTTTCACTTTAATATGAGAGCAGTGATGTCCCCCCCTCACTGAAGTGTTATTTCATGTGTGTGCATGATGCTGTCACCTATTTGAAGTGACGTTGATGTTGGATTTCATGGAATACTTTTAAATGCCGCTTTGGGAAGAAAACAGAGTAGGCGACAGGTGAACTGTCTTTCTGTCAAAACAGTGGTTTGCAGGCGTTTGCGTTTTCACGTGGATATTGTCTTCGTGGACCGTAACAGACAAACCGTAAGTTCCATAAACTAATCAATGAGACATTGGCTACGTGTACATGATGTTTTAAGTCCGATTTAATAAATGCGATTTAAATAGATCGGATTAAGAGTTATTTTGCGATGTGTATACATGGCACTTTCACTTAAATGCGATTAAACGTCTGGGGAAAATAAAGCATTGCGATTGGACTGAGGACGCACGTGCTGAGCGAGCCAAATAAGGCACGGGGGCGTGGTTCAATGCCACCCGAGATGCAGGTCATCTTCCCACGAAAATCGTTGCCTCAGGCGGACTGAAATCACAACATTTCCCCCCTTTCTCCCTGGATCATTTACAATGCTACATTAGCTACCTGTTAGCATAGAAAAACGAGTGGTCAAATGGTAATGTGGAGTAACTTTGTTGTGGCTTTCATTACTTCGTGGGGCACTTTTACATCAATATATGGAAGCCACAACATTTATAGTCGCTTAGGGACTTTAAATTAAGCAAAACTTTCATGTGAAAATCAACAGGAAGTGCCGCCATGTTTTTCTCACTGGCAAAGAGCACGGTCTCTTGGCCATAGATGTGTACATAGGAAACGCTATCTGCAAATGTCTCATGCCTTCCTATTTCATGGCACACATGGATGGAATATGCATACAGACTTCTGTGCTTCTGCAGTTGTGTCAGATAATGCAATCAATCAGCTGCGTAGCCGGTTTGCTAACCATTATGGTAGACGTTTTGGTTTGCACGCATGAGCTCCAGGCCAAAACTGAGCGACTGCCACCTTGTGGACACAAGAGGGAATCACAAGAGGGAATCACAATTCAGAAACGCATCACGGGAGGGCGGACGGACGGACGGACGGACGGACGGCGGACGGACGGACGGACGGACACCAAAGCCTCTTATAGAGATGCGTGGGACGCATCTAAAAATGAGCTAAGATTCTGCATTGCACTTGAACGCAAACTTTCTCTGGTTATACACTGATATATTCAGTGCCCTGTGAAAATGCAGTGTGAATCCAACACGTAGAGAGTACTCTGGAATGTTATGCAACCTTAAAGATGTTAAATCCACTCTAAGTCTTAACACTGCATGTTGTTACTGTATGCCACTAGACAAAGCAGTTTGTTTTTAAACTCAATGTGCTTCACTTTAAAAATGAAAGCGCACTCTTGTGTTTTGAGTACAGTTCTGCTTTTACGCCGTTGAGTCATGATGATTCTAGAATGTTTCTGGCAACAGTTGAGCGTGGAAGGAGCATCACGGCACATAGTGAAATATGGGTTTACCTGCCTTACTGCTGTAGTGCTACTGAGGTGGTAGCCTGATTATCATGACTTTCAAATCTCTTCGAGACTTGGTCTGACCAAGAGCATAACAACTAACGTTCTTAAAACGACATGGTTGACACACCTCCCTTGGTTTGCTACTGATCCAGGGCAGAAAAGGCTGAGCCAAAATTTAAACCAAACATTTTCTTAGTCCCAATAGAACGTCTCTGCTTAAATCATGTCACTGCCTTGAACATGCCTCTACACAGGGCCGTTGGAGAGGCTCAAAGTTGATTGGTTCCCGACAAAGTGGGTGGAGTTCCTCTGCCAGGCGGAACTCAGATTGTACCTGAACAAGCTCTTTTCCTGAGCAAGTGTAGCAGAGTCGAAGGTGATGTGTCACTGCGAGGGCGGAGCCTGGGTACTGAAGTGAAGTGAATGAAAGTGAAAGCCCATTGGGAAACTCCAACTCCCATTGTCATTGTGACACAGCACTCCACAGCACACAAGTGAACTCTGCACACTGCACACAACGAAATTGCACTTATGCCTCACCCGTGCAAGGGGGCAGCCCTCAGTGGCGCCCCATGGGGAGCAGTGCGGTGGGACGGTACCATGCTCAGGGTACCTCAGTCATGGAGGAGGATGGGGGAGAGCACTAGTTGATTACTCCCCCCACCAACCTGGCGGGTCGGGAGTCGAACCGGCAACCTCTGGGATGCAAGTCTGACGCCCTAACCGCTCACCCATGACTGCCCATAAAGTAACCATATAAGTGCGAGGGAAGATCAACCCTAAACTGCAGTCTCAACACTCATGTAATATAAGTAATGAAGTGATGTAACCCTAAACTGCAGTCTCAACACTGATGTAATATAACACCAGTGAGACAATTGCCGTGTCTCCTATTGCGCTCTGTGTGTTCTATGCACCAAACGTCAGTGCACTGACACACGTGTGTGATATGAGAGACGGCAAGTCTCTTTCTGAGAAAGAGGCCAAACACTAGCATCACCTAAGCATGACTAACATATATCTCATTGGAAGCCATGCATCCATTTTTAGATTCATACAACACAACGATAAAATATTGGGTCACAACGTATTGACCATGGAAAATTGTGGGTCCAAAGACTATTCCAGTTAAGAACCACTGCAGTAGAGTACTTTTAGTAATCCCAAAGGAAATTAAGGTGTCTGTCAGCTTACATAAATGCACAAATACTGACTGTCTGTGTTACAGCTGCTTAATACACGAAGAGGCCGTGAGAAGAAAGATCATTCGTGAACAGCCGTCTCACCGGCTGCAGACCAGGGATCCAGACGAGCACGTCCTGAGGTAAGGAGTAAATACTACACGTACACTGCAAAACAGTGGCGGGACAATTGCACACGGGGGCCCAGGGCAAAACACAGATAAGGCCCCCTAGACAGCCTGCTAAAGGTCATAATATGGCCCCCACCACCAATACAGGAGAGCCCGGGGCCCAGGGGCAAATA
>NC_085869.1:8314939-8317439 GCF_034702125.1 Engraulis encrasicolus | reverse complement strand
GTTCGATTCGATTCTTTCCAATTACTTTTCCACTACTATTGTGTTATGAAGCTAGGGCATTGCACAGGGGCCAGCAATTTGAATCTTTTCGATTCTTAAGAATGCCCCACGATACGATGCGATTCGATTAAATCACCAGCCGATACTTCCGGTACATCGATATATTTCGATATTATTTACATCCCTATTTGTATATATCATACACTTTGTTTATATCCAACACTGTGTGGTTGGGCTATTTTGTGGTGGTAACCTCTCCTGTATCAGAAACACTGGGTGGTTGGGGTGCTATATGTGGTGGTAGATTCCCCTCTATTATAAAACAGCGGGTGGTTGATTGGTGTTAGTCGCTCCTGTATTGATCACTCCTAGGCAGGTTAGGAAATAGAGCCACTGCACTGTGGTGATGGACCACACTACCTCTCAGGAATGAGGGGGGATTGGGGTGAAGAGTGCAGGGTTGTATTGTGGTGGTTCTATTGGTCCTGTATCTGAAACATTAGGTGCCTGAGCCGTGTTGGTAGCCACTCCTGTATTAATTACTCCAAGCAGGTAAGGGAATAGAGCTACCACAGGTGATGGACCACAATGCCTGTGAGGGATGAAGGAGGGTTGGGGTCCGGGTGAAGGGTGTAGCCTTGTAGGGGTAGGGGTGGTTCCTTACTCCTTTATACGAAACATTAGGCAGTTGGGTAATTTAATTAGGTGGCTGAGCGGTGTTGGTAGCCACTCCTGTATTAATCGCTCCAAGCAGGTAAGGGAATAGAGCTACCGCAGGTGATGGACCCCGGTGCCTATGAGAGATGAGGAGAGGATGGGGGTGAAAATAAAACGTAGGGTTAGGGGTAGGGGTAGGGGTAGGGGTAGGGGTAGTTTCGTATTCCTTTATATGAAACAATAGGTGGTTTGGTAATTAGGTGGCTGAGCGGTGTTGGTAGTCACTCCTGTATTGATCACTCCTAGGCAGGTTAGGTAATAGAACTACCGCGGGTGATGGACCACACCACCACTCGTGGATGAGGGGGGTTGGGGGGTGAAAGATGTAGGGGGTTGAGAATGTGGAGAGGATATTGGTTGGTGTTGGCTATGATTATGTCCTCGGCTATGATTGGCTGTGGTTGGTTATGATAATGTCCTCGATTGTAAGTCGCTTTGGTCTGCCAAATGCAATGTAGTCTAATGTGATATTGGTTGGGGTGAAGAGTGCAGGGTTGTATTGTGGTGGTTCTATTGGTCCTATATCTGAAACATTAGGTGGCTGAGTGTTGTTGGTAGCCACTCCTGTATTAATCGCTTCAAGCAGGTAAGGGAATAGAGCTACCGCAGGTGATGGACCACAATGCCTGTGAGGGATGAAGGAGGGTTGGGGTCCGGGTGAAGGGTGTAGCCTTGTAGGGGTAGGGGTGGTTCCTTACTCCTTTATACGAAACATTAGGCAGTTGGGTAATTTAATTAGGTGGCTGAGTGTTGTTGGTAGCCACTCCTGTATTAATCGCTTCAAGCAGGTAAGGGAATAGAGCTACCGCAGGTGATGGACCCCGGTGCCTATGAGAGATGAGGAGAGGATGGGGGTGAACGATATTATGTAGGGTTAGGGGTAGGGGTAGGGGTAGGGGTAGGGGTAGTTTCGTATTCCTTTATATGAAACAATAGGTGGTTTGGTAATTAGGTGGCTGAGCGGTGTTGGTAGTTGCTCCTGTATTGATCACTCCACAGGTTAGGTAATAGAGCTACCTCAGGTGATAAACCACAGTGCCTGTGAGAGATGAGGGGGTGTTGGAGGTCAGTGTGAAGGCGATAGCATAGGGGTAGTCCCGTCCTGCTTTATAGGAAACAGTAGGTGGTTGGGCAATTAGGTGCCTGAGCGGTGTTGGTAGTCGCTCCTGTATCGATTTCTCCAATGCAGGTTAGGTAATAGAGCTACCTCGACTGGTGGTCCACAGTGCCTGTGAGAGATGAGGGGGGATGAGAATGTGGAGAGGATATTGGTTGTGGTGGTTCTTGGTCCTATATCTGAAGGCTGAGCGGTGGTAGTATGCCACTCCTGTTATAATCGCTCCAAGCTGGTTAGGTGATACAGCTGCCACTACTGGTGGACCACAGTGCCTATGAGGGTTGAGGGGGGTTGGGGTCAGGGTGAAGGCCTTGTAGCCTTGTAGGGGTAAAGAGAGTCCCGTACTCCTTCATATGAAACAGTAGGTAATTGGGTAGTTAGGTGCCTGAGCGATTGTAGTAGTCGCTTGTATCGATTGTTCCAAAGCAGCTTAGGTAATAGCTGCTGCGACCGCTGCCGCTGGGAGACGGGGGGGTGGGGAGGGGGGGGGGGTGGGTCTTGGCGAAAGATATAGAGTAGGGGTAGGGGTAGTCCCATACTCCTTTATATGGAACAATGTGGTTGGGTAGTTAGGTATTTGCTAGTGACGTTGGCTATGATTATGTCCTCATTTGAAAGTCGCTTGGCGCTTTGGTTATAAAGCGTCTGCCAAATGTTATGTAATGC
>NC_085869.1:8299939-8302439 GCF_034702125.1 Engraulis encrasicolus | reverse complement strand
TAAGTCCATACGCCCACCCACCCACCCACCACTACAAAAGGCACTATCATCCATCCATCCATACACCATCATCTACCCACCATCACCATCATCACCATCACTATCACCACCACCATCACCATGACCACCACCATCACCATCATCACCATCACCATCACCATCACCACCACCATCACCATCACCACCATCATCACTCAACTCTGCTCGACTATATCGGGTCACGCTGATTCGCCGGTGCTGCTCCCGCGGCGCTGCTCAGTTGCCCGTGTCGTGTTGTGTTGTGTTGATCCGGGCCGCATAGGTCCATAGATTGCTGGCACTGGTGCTGTTTCTGCCTCCAGGGCGGGTTGGTTGAGGAGAGATGCCTACCCACCCACCACTACACAATGCACCATCATCCATCCATCCATACACCATCATCATCTACGCACCATCACCATCACCATCACCATCACCACCATCACCATCATCACCACCACCACCATCACCACCACCATCACCACCATCACCATCACCATCATCACCACCATCACCATCACCATCACCACCATCACCATCATCACCACCATCACCACCATTACCATCGTCCCTCAACTCCGCTCGGCCATATCAGGTCACGCTGATCTGCCAGTGCTGCCATGCCGCGGCGCTGCTCAGTTGCCCGTGTCGTGTTGTGTTGTGTTGTGTTGTGTTGTGTTGTGTTGTGTTGTGTTGTGTTGTGTTGTGTTGTGTTGTGTTGTGTTTGTGTTGTGTTGTGTTGTGTTGTGTTGTGTTGTGTTGTGTTGTGTTGTGTTGTGTTGTGTTGTGTTGTGTTGTGTTGTGTTGTGTTGTGTTGTGTTGATCCGGGCTGCATCGGTCCATAGATTGCTGGCGCTGGCGCTTTTTCTGCCTCCAGGGCGGGTTGGTTGGTGGGTCGGGGAGAGAGGGCGGCTCATAGAACAGAGTCATTGATTTATGGAGCGACCGGACCGGGCCGTGGCATGTGGGATGCCTGCTGACCACCCACCAGAACCGAGTCAGACGAGACGAGACAAGACGAGAGGAGAGCAGAGCAGACCCAAACAGGGCAGAGCAGAGCCGGCCCGAGGCCAGCGGGGCATCGACTGGGTCGGATGGCCTCAACACACCCCAGCCCAGCCAGCAGACTCTGGAACACGAGGGAGCACGCTGAGGAGAGATGAGGACGGGGAGAGATATTGCTAAGGGATGACAAGGACAAGGAGAGAGACTGCTGAGGGAAGGACATGGAGAGAGTGCATGAGGACAGAGGAGAGGAGAGACAGGGACAGGGACAGGAGGACAGGGAGAGAGAGAGGAGAGGAGAGAATGAGGAAAGAGGAGGACAGAGAGAGAGGGAAGAGGAGAGGAGAGAATGAGGGAAGAGGAGGACAGGGAGAGAGGAGAGAAGAAGGGGAGAGAGGGGAGAGGAGAGGAGAGGAGAGAATGGGGGAAGAGGAGGACAGGGAGAGAGGAGAGGAGGAGAGGAGAGGAGAGGAGAGGAGAGGAGAGGAGAGGAGAGGAGAGGAGAGGAGAGAATGGGGGAAGAGGAGGACAGGGAGAGAGGAGAGAAGAAGGGGAGAGAGGGGAGAGAAGAGGAGAGGAGAGGAGAGAATGGGGGAAGAGGAGGACAGGGAGAGAGGAGAGAAGAAGGGGAGAGAGGGGAGAGGAGAGGAGAGGAGAGGAGAGAATGGGGGAAGAGGAAGACAGGGAGGAAGTGAGAGAAGAGGAGAGGAGAGAATGTTGAGGGAACAGGAGGACAGGGAGAGAGTGCATGAGGACAGAGGAGAGGAGAGAATGAGTAAAGAGGAGAGGGAGAGAGAGTGCAGATAGAGGGAGGAGGGAGGGAAGCAATGAGGTTAGAGGAGGGGAGAGACAGAGAAAAGTCTGGAGATACTGAGGGAAAATGATGGAGGGAAGAGAAGGGGGAAAGAGGAGGACAGGGAGAGAGGGAGAGACGAGGGAGGGAGGTAGAGGGAGAGAGGGAGAGACGAGGAGATGAGGTAGAGAGGGAGGGAAAGAGGAGGAACTGAGTGGGGAAGAGGAGAGTGAGGAAGCAGTGGATGGGAGTGAATAGGGGATGACATACATGTAGATAGATAGATAGATAGATAGATAGATAGATAGATAGATAGATAGATAGATAGATAGATAGATAGATAGATAGATAGATAGATAGATAGATAGATAGATAGATAGATAGATAGATAGATAGATAGATAAGAGCATGTTGAGGCATAGAGGGAGAGGCGGGGGATCTAATATCAATGAATAAAACAGCACCGGCTGGCAGCAACAAAACTCAATATTTCATCTGTGGAGGACATCCTGCTTAAGGCAGAGGGAGAGAGAGAGAGAGAGAGAGAGAGAGAGAGAGAGAGAGAGAGAGAGAGAGAGAGAGAGAGAGAGAGAGAGGGTGATAAGACAGAAACATGCACGCATAAACACACACGCATACACACACGCACAGACAGGAAATTGGAAAATAAATTGTGGAACACTT
>NC_085869.1:8283827-8296327 GCF_034702125.1 Engraulis encrasicolus | reverse complement strand
GATGCCTGTGATCACTGGCCAATCACAACCTTTGATGCCTGCGATGACTGGCCAATCACAACCTTGGATGCTTTTAATACCTGTCCAATCATCCAATCCCTGGATGCTTGTGATACCTGTCCAATCATCCAATCATGGCCTTGGATACCTTTGAGGTTCGGCCAGTCGGAGGTCTTCAGCTAAATGCTAGTACTATGTAGCTTTCAGAGTGGAATCCATCACTGTTGACAACAATGTGATAACAGTGGAGAGTGCGTTGTGGATGGTGGGTGAAGGTCTGCAAGCTCCAAAATGAAGGCTTCAAAACCTACCACTTTTTTCCACCTTGGTCTTAGAGTTAGAGTTCTTAAGGCGATGACACACAGGACAACTAGGTTGGTAGGGGGAGTATTTAAACAGTGCTCTCTCCCATCCTCCTCCTTGACTGAGGTACCCTGACCATGGTACCGCCCCGCCGCACTGCTCCCTTTCGGGTGCCATTGGGGGCTGCCCCCTTGCAGTTTCGTTGTGTGCAGTGTGCAGTGTTCACTTGTGTGCTGTGGAGTGCTATGTCACAATGACAATGGGAGTCTCTTCGAAATGAAAGGAAATTCAATCGGTCGGTATGCAGAACACACTGCATTCTCTTTTGTCTGGTTCTGTTTGGAGTATATTGATGTCGTATATAAATGCAGAATACTTTCCTGGTTTCTGAGTTGTGTAATGGAGAGGACCATTTGGAAAGTTTCCCAATTGTATTCTAAAAGGGACATTAGCGAGCTGGTTATAATCAGCATAGTTCATTAGTTGTGCTATGAGGAGAGCAGTGGGACCTTTAGAGTGTATAGAATCTCAATTATCTCATCAGACGATGTATATTAGCAACTCAATCTACAAAAATGAGTCAGACAATTGAAAGACTATTTCCGGTAAAGAAAAGAATGTCAATTTACAGTATATTATGTGACTTTATGAAAGAAAACGTTGCCAAAGACCCCTGCCTATTGTTTTCATCATCAGTATGACAGTCAAAGGGGATTTTTTTTTAAAGGAATATAGTATCTCGAAAGCTGTTTGGTGTTTGGGTTAGGTTAGGACCCAGTGTGTTTGGCCCAGAAAACGAGAGTGTTGTTTGAGTCACTGTGCCGATTTCATTTGTAATGTGTTTTCGGTCTGTCTGTGAAGGGCTGGGGCTCACTGGGGTGCAGTGTGACCTTATTTTAGCATCATAAAATAGAGCCCATATAGTATCATCTAAGCCAGTGGTTCTCAAACTTTTTGTGTGAAGCACCCCCTGAGAAAATATTGAGCTCTCCGAGTACCACCTTGACAAATCAACATTAGAATTAGAATTAGAATCGCAGTAAAGACCTTCAATATTCACTTTTGCCAGTCAATAATGGCATTCCAAGTACCACCAGAAATGACTCAAGTACCACCAGTGGTACGCGTACCACAGTTTGAGCACCACTGATCTAAGCCATGCTGTTCATGCTTGGCATAATTCACATTTCAATGATTTCATAATTCATAGCATTCGTTCATTCATTCTGGATAATTCATCCATATTCATGATACTATTGTTGTTGTTTAGCGTATCTGCCAGTCTCTGGGTAAATCATCCAGTGTGATGCTTTTATTGTTTATGTGATGTCGCTGCCTGCGGCTGGTGTAATTGGGCAGAAGTAGAAGATGAGGAGTTGTGGAGCCCGCCTGGCAACCCGTATAGCTGTGGAGCCCGCCTGGCGACCCGTGTAGTATGGGAGATTGGGCGGAATAAGAATACCTCTGCAACCGGCGTAGTCCAGGGCTGGACTGGCCATCGGGCATACCGGGCATTTCCCGGTGGGCCCTGCACCCTCGTGGGCCCCTATTTTCAGAAATGTTTTTAAAAAAATTAGGGCTGGGCAACATTAACGCGTTAACGGTGCGTTAACTATTGAGGTCAATATTGCCCGACAATTTTGTTAACGTTATAACGCAGCAGGGTTTTTTTCGTGGTTTTTTTTTTTTTTTTGCTTTTTATGACCGTCGTTCGTTGCTTTTATTTTGAAAGCGTCAGCGCGCTTGTTGCTGCTTCCAGTGACTGCTGACAGAGAAGAAGAATGTCTAGAAAAGTAGTCAAAACAAAACAGGCATAGCAGAGCAACAGTATCTCTGGGCATAGCCTACAGAAGGACGTCAACTTCTGAATGGACATGTTCGGTACACAGTTCTGGTCCTCCTTGCGCAACTCTCGAGCAGCATGTGGCTCGCCTTTGCAGCTCGCAAGGTTAGTCTATTGCACGGTCAGCATGAAAAGGGTAGCCTACTGTTGTGCTGGCTGTCTATCAGCTGTCAATAACGCCACGCGGACTTACTAAAGCCCTGATCAAAAAGCGAACCGCGAGATATTACATTCCTCACGCAACGTTTTGGTATCTACATGATTTCGCGACATGGGCAACTTCGTCAGCATTTAACCCTGTGAAACCTGAACCATGAAAGCAATGAGAGAAAATTCTAATTTTTTTGGAATTTGCTTCAATATTGGTCCCTTATAAGAAATGTAAAAAAAAAATTCAAAATTTTGTTAAGGTCGCTGAGATATTTAATGCATCATATATGATGCATCAGGCTTTTAATGAATGAAAATTCCAATTTCATGACCATTGAAAAATGACTTTTAATGCATTTACAACTTTTTTTTAATTTAAAAAAGTTGTCAGACAATTTAATTTGAGGATTATCTTTAAATATTTAGTGAGATCCTGCCATTTTTTTAAGCCTATCCTTGTTTTAGCAGGACCATATTTTACATTTCCCACAGCCTGGTTGGGTAATTTTTTAAAATCTATGTAAAAACATAGCTGATCGAATGCTCAACAACCTATTTATGAGTGTAATATAGATCATTATTCATTTTTGATGTGTAATTTGAATATATGGGTCCATTACTACAATTGGACCATTTCTCCATTCACTTCAATGCATTTTTTACGAGATCATAATTTCAACATTTTGCATTACATTTTCAAAATTGCAAGTAAAACCTGTTTCTTAAGGCAATATCTTTGTCTTGAAGTAAAACAAATTGTGTGTTTTGTTAAAGGATCGTCGTGATGTGCTTTGTAAGTTTCCCTATGGAGCAAATGCATTGATGGCTGACTTCCTGCCACCGCCGGATGGTGCTTATATGTCTCATCAGTTTTAGCACGATCTCTCTGCAACACGGTGTAAAAATATAAACTCTTCCTTGCTTAATTGCACAAAGCAAGTGTTCAAATTAAAGGATGTAGAGTTATATTTCGGAAATTTGTACACAAACCTTATGCAATTTGACGAAATCTCAGCGTTGGTCAGGGAAACCGCTTCTACCCCATTTTCCTGTTTTTCGCCGAGCTGTGGTCAACTTGTTGTCGACCGCTGCTCTCTTGTGGCGGTTTCCGCGTACTGCAGGACGTTTGGAAATGACACGCAGGATGTTTTTCAGATCGATTTTTTTTTTGTGTCAGCGTGGAGAGGGCTTTGAATTTGATGAGACATATATGATGCATCCGGCGCGATAGGGTTAAGATAGTGCTAGTCATGTCAACGTTATTGTTTTGAAAGATGTAATTGCCGTCAATGCCAAGAGACAGTCTGTTAGTTTCTAGTCGCTGAAACACCTTAAAAATAGCGACAGATAAGAGAGAAGGTGGGAGTCTTTGACAGTGAGAGAAGGCGGGACATATCTCACAGACGCACGCCTATGGCAAGCCGTTTTAACATGTAGTTTTTTTAAGTGACAAGTTTTTTTTCTTTTTTTCTTGTAGGTCCATGTAGACCATCCTAATTTGAGTTTATAATTTCTAATATATTAGTTTCAGTAGCCTACAATCTTAAATAGCCCTAGTGTAATATTTTATGCAATAATTTGTTTCATTAGTAGGCCTACATTGGATAGGCATATAGCCTACTACATTTAGACTGATAGGTTGGCAAATAGCCTACATTTCCATTGTGGAATATTATATTAGACCTACATACGTTATCTACACAGTACATATGCAAATTATTATTAATTATTTTATTTTATTAATTTAAAAAATATTTTTTATTTTATTTATTATTTATTTTATTTATGATTATTGTTATTATTATTTTTGGGTTTCGCGTGCTATGCGATTAATCACGATTAATCACAGAAAGTCATTGAGTTAATGCGATTAAAGATTTTCATGTTTGCCCACCCCTAAAAAAAATTAAATGTTGGTCGTTCAGTGACGGTTAGGAGTGTATCATTTGGTGTATTTGGTGTGCTGTATACAGTTTATTTCTTTTAAGCTTATATTATTATTATTATTATTTGTTTACATTCCTGAAAATAGGGGCCCACAAGGGTGCAGGGCTCACCCGAGAGTCAGTTCTACGCCGCTAATTTTGAGGGGCCCCTTTAAGCCAAAAGTGCCCGGGTCCTATTTCTCCCCCAGACCAGCCCTGATGTAGTCTGTGAGATTGAGCGTAATAAAAATACCTCCAGATTAAAGATTAAAGGCACTGAAAGGTGACACGGCACTGTCTGTACTGTGTGTACTGTGTGTGTGTGTGTGTGTGTGTGTGTGTGTGTGTGTGTGCGTGCGTGCGTGCGTGCGTGCGTGCGTGCGTGCGTGCGTGCGTGCGTGCGTGCGTGCGTGCGTGCGTGCGTGCGTGTGTGTGTTTGTCTTCACTCCTGTAACTGTGTTTGCCAGTCTATGAGGGGAGAGAGAGAGAGAGAGAGAGAGAGAGAGAGAGAGAGAGAGAGAGAGAGAGAGAGAGAGAGAGAGAGAGAGAGCAGGAGAGAGAGAGAGAGAGAGCAGGAGAGAGAGAGCAGGAGATAGCAGGAGACCAATGAGCTGTGTGCTTGTGCAGGTTTCCATGCCGACCAGTACAAGTGGTGTTCCGTTTGGAGCATGCTCAGTAGCTCTGCCTGGCTCTCACGCTTCAACAATAGACTACAGGGAGTGAACGTCACAGAGCGGAGCGGAGCAGAGCAGAGCTCACACACACACACACACACACTCTAGCTGCGCGCGCTCACACACACACACACATACACAGTCATACTCGCTTGCTCAGTACATTACGGCGCTCTCTGGGTATAGAGACAGCTGGAATAGGAGCCGCTGGTTTAGCGCTCCCTGTAGCGCTTCAACACACAGGATCCGTTCCACACGAGGTAGGTGTTGTTAGCATCTCTTTGAATGTGTATTTTTCCCTCTCTGTGGCACTTACACAGACTATCTCTCTCTCTCTCTCTTTCTCCCTGTCTCACTCTTTATATCTCTCCTGCACTGTTTCAGTTTGTAGCCTCTGCCTCTCTCTCTCTCCTTCTCCCGGTCTCATCACTGTATATTTTTCCTCTGTGTGGCACTTACTATCTCTCTCTCTCTCCTTCTCCCTGTCTCACTCTATCTCTCTCTCCTCCTCCCTGTCTCACTCTATCTCTCTCTCCTTCTCCCTGTCTCACTCTATCTCTCTCTCCGTCTCCCTGTCTCACTCTCTATATCTCTCCTCACTGTTTAATTTTCTAGCGCTTGCTTCTGGCACACCTCTCTTAACTCTGCTGCTTCCCTCTCTCGCTGCCTTTATCTGCCTCCAACACATCTCTCTTTCTCTCTCTCTCTCTCTCTCTCTCTCTCTCTCTCTCTCTCTATCTTTCTCTCTCTACAACACACGTTTTTCTTGACTTTTTCTGTATCTCTTCCTGATTCTGCATCTCTCTGTGTCGCTGCCTCTCTGTGTGTTCAGATGCGACTCTCAGCCTTGTGTGTGTTTGTGTGTGTGTGTGTGTGTGTGTGTGTGTGTGTGTGTGTGTGTGTGTGTGTGTGTGTGTGTGTGTGTGTGTGTGTGTGTGTGTCGCTACCTCTGTGTGTGTTCAGATGTGACTCTCAGCCTTGGGGGGTCAGCCTGATGTATCAGCTCTTTAGGGGCGGGGGCAGATGTACGGTACACAGGGGGTACTTTACTGGAGCAGTGCTAGTGTTTATGGATACATGTCTTTTTACTGAGACTGTGTGTGTGTGTGTGTGTGTGTGTGTGTGTGTGTGTGTGTGTGTGTGTGTGTGTGTGTGTGTGTGTGTGTGTGTGTGTGTGTGTGTGTGTGTGTGTGTGTGTGTGTGCATGTTTAGTGGGACTAGTGTGTGTGTGTGTGTGGGTGCAGCTCTCCCGAATGAGACTCTGTGTGTGTGTGTGTGTGTGTGTGTGTGTGTGTGTGTGTGTGTGTGTGTGTGTGTGTGTGTGTGTGTGTGTGTGTGTGTGTGTGTGTGTGTGTGTGTGTGCGTGTGTGCGTGTGTGTGTGTGTGTGTGTGCGCGTGCATGCGTGTGCGTGTGTGTGTGCGTGTGTTTGCATGCATGTATGTGTGTGTGCATTATACATTAATTATAGTGTCATGGGGTTAAATGCAGTTGAACATGATTCCGTTTGAGGGCTGTGCAGTTTTCAGACACAAACAGCGCTGACATTTTGTTGGAGCTCATTTGTGTTTTCACACTTTTCTTTTCTGATGTCTGTATTGGGAATATAGTCTGACAGCACAGTAGGGCTTTGCCTTAAAGAGGAGCTTCCTTCTTTTCTTCTTCTGCTCTTCTCTGTGGAGGTTCTCTTCTCTCCTTGTGGTCCTCTTTGTACCTGGCATGCGAGCGTCTTCAAAGGGAGCTGCAGCAGCAGGATGGCTATCGAATACACTTCTTGCCGTTTATTATTTTTCTTTCTTCCTTTGTGTTCATCCTCTTATTTCCTCCTCTTCCTCAGTTTGCCTGAGGAAGATCCCACTGGTGGATCGAAACGTTGCCATTTGTATAAAGAAATAAAGTTTATATTTTTGGAGCTCATTCATTCCCAGTGTGCAGACCACTTCAACACACTGTCTACCACTTTTGTCTGGCACCTGAATCATTGCTTTGTGGATGTGCACACCCAGACCTCCAAACATCCTCTTATTTTTCCTCATCTTCGTCTTCATATTTTACTTCTTTGTCGTTTATTTACTCTTTTTTTCGAGGAGGCGAATGTGTCAGCAGTGTAGGGCTTCCCTGAGCTGTGGGCGGCTCTTGTCTCGGCTCCCTCTGTGTGTGTGTGTGTGTGTGTGTGTGTGAGAGAGAGAGAGAGAGAGAGAGAGAGAGAGAGAGAGAGGGTGGGGGAGGAGAGGAGAGGAAGAGGAGAGGAGAGGAGAGTGGAGTAGAAGGAGAGGAGAGGAAAGGAAAAGAGAGGTGAGGAGAGAAGAATAGATGAGAGGATAGGAGTGGAGTGGAGTGGAGGGGAGAAACCTTGAAGCATTGTGAGTACCATAAGGTCTTTACTTTCAACTTTGTTGCTAGGGGACTGAAAAGGCTAACTGATGCACACTCACACACATGTAGACATATTCACATACATGCACATACTGTGTATATAGTACTGTATGTCTGCACAGACTGTAGAGCCATATTGACCTCTTGATCAGTTGCAAACCTGGGACATGATGAGTGGAGGTGTACAATGCACACCAGAAAAGGAGGTGCTGGCAACCAGTAAACCACTTGCAGGAGGAGAGAAGTGCCGCACACTCCCGAGTTGCATAAATAAATAAATCTTTAATGTGACAACGTTTCGGCCTGTCGGCCTCCCTCAGGTCACTTATCCCCGGAACTCACTAATTCGACGCCCTTTCGGTACTTACCGCTGACGTCATATGACCCTAACCCTAACCTTAACCCTAAACCTAACCCTAACCCTAACCTTAACCCTAACCCTAACCCTAACCCTAACCCTAACCTTAACCCTAAACCTAACCCTAACCTTAAATTGCTTGTTTGAAATGTTTGATTACCATGTGACGTACCGAGAGGGCGTCAAGCTAGTGGGTCCCCTTCTCCCCTCTTGCAAACCTAGGAAATGAGTCAGCAAACTGGCACCACATGACACCATCCTTGGACCCCCCCCATTCTTACCCATCCTTGGACCACCCATTCCTACACATCCTGCCACCCATTCCTACCCATCCTTGGACCACCCATTCTTACCCATCCTGCCACCCATTCCTACCCATCCTTGGACCACCCATTCTTACCCATCCTTGGACCCCTCCCATTCCTACACATCCTTGGACCCCCCCCATTCCTACACATCCTTGGACCCCCACCCATTGCTACCCATACTTGGACCCCCCATTCCTACCCACAAAACTTGGTCTATTGCACATCATCACCACCCAACCATCCAACTAACCCTACCTACCTACCACCAACATATGCCTGTCATCCTTTACCATACCCACCACCATTCACCACATCCACCATGCATCCACCACCATGCACCCACCACATAGGCTACTCGCCAACAGGGCTCTTGATTAACTTTTTTCATTACGTGGGGCACTGTGGTGCAGCGTGCTAAGCCCCCCACACTTGGGCTTGCATCGAGTCCGGACGGGGACATTTCCCAACCCTACCCCATCTCTATCCACACTCACTTCCTGTCGCACCTTCACTGTCCTATCCGAAATAAAGGCCCAAAAATCCCATAAAAATATCGGCTATAAAATAATGGCTAGTAGATTTTTATCTCACTAGCCAAACAGACACTTACTAATGGTTCAAAGTGGCTAGTAAGTTGGTCTCTTCTACCAGCCAAACTGAAATTTCTCCAGTATTTGGCCAGTTGGCTGGTGTTAATTTAGAGCCCTGCGAGTCACCAAACACCCCCAACCCCCCACACCAAAATCATCCAATATACCACCACCAACCACACCCTGATTATTACCTTCCACGATTACATAGTCCATCACCCCAGCTATCCACCATCCAACACCCAACTCTACTCACCAACAGAACCAGCCCTAAAATCCACTCATCTCTCTCTACAGTATACGTCATCTTCCACTATCATCATATACCCATCATCACTCAGTACCATGCATTACATTACATTGTATTGCATTTAGCAGACGATTTATAACCAAAACGACTTACAATCCAGGGCATAGTCATAGCCAACATCATTAGCAGATAGAGAGTGCACAGGAAATGTACAGAACAACAAGTGCACAACAAGTGCAGATGCTAAGTAGGGTTAGCTTTTAGAAAGTACATTATTACAGGGTTAAGTAGAGTACACACACGCACACGCACACGCACACGCACACACACACACACACACACACACACACACACACACACACACACACACACACACACACACACACACACACACACACACACACACACAAACACAAACACACACACACCATCCTAATAGCCAATACCAATACCCACTAGACCCGCCTGCCTGAAAGTCCATCCACCCATCCACTTACAATATCCACCGTCACCATCCATCCATACACCATCATCCACCCCCACCATGCACCCATCAGTCCAGCCACCATCCATCCACTACAACCCCCCATCCCATCCCTCTCACATCACTCTTTTCATCCACTTGTACACAAGTCCATCTAATCTGCCCGCCCACCCACACCACACATTACACAATGCACCATCATCCATCCCCACCATGCACCCATCAGTCCAGTCACCCTACATCCACTACAACCCCCCGTCCCATCCCTCTCACATTACTCTTTGCATCTACTTGTTCATCTGCCTACCCACCCACCACTACACAATTCACTATCATCCATCCATCCATACACCATCATCTACCCACCCACCATCACCACCACCATCACCATCACCATCACCATCACCATCACCATCACCATCACCATCACCATCACCACCATCACCATCACCATCACCACCATCACCATCACCATCACCACCATCACCATCACCATCACCATCACCACCATCACCATCACCATCACCATCACCATCACCACCATCACCATCACCACCATCACCATCACCATCACCAAAATCACCATCATCACGCAACTCCGCTTGACCATATCGGGTCAAGCTGATCTGTGATTGTGTTGTGTTGTGTTGTGTTGTGTTGTGTTGTGTTGTGTTGATCCGGGCCGCATAGGTCCATAGATTGCTGGCCCTGGCGCTGGTAGTGCCTCCAGGGCGGGTTGGTTGGTGGGTCGGGGAGAGAGAGAGGGCTCATTGAGCAAAGCCATTGATTTATGGAGCGACCGGACCGGGCCGTGGCATGTGGGATGCCTGCTGACCACCCACCAGAACTGAGTCAGACGAGTCAGACGAGACGAGACGAGAGGAGAGCAGACCCAAACAGAGCAGAGCAGAGCAGGCCCGCGGCCCGCGGGGCATCGACTGGGACGGATGGCCTCAACACACCCCAGCCCAGCCAGCACACTCTGGAACACGAGGGAACAGGCTGAGGAGAGATGAGGACGGGGAGAGAGACTGCTGAGGGAAGACAAGGACAGGGAGAGAGAGAGAAGAGGAGAGAATGGGGGAAGAGGAGGACAGGAAGAGGGAAGAGGAGAGGAGAGAGGGAGGGAAGAGGAGGACGGGGAGAGAGGGAAGAGGAGAGGAGAGAGGGAGGGAAGAGGAGGACATGGAGAGAGTGAGGACAGAGGAGAGGAGAGAGGGAGAGACTGAGGGAAGAGGAGGAGAGAGACTGCTTAGGGAAGGACGAAGAGAGTGAGGGAAGAGGAGAGGAGAGAATGAGGGAAGAGGAGGACAGGAAGAGGGAAGAGGAGAGGAGAGAGGGAGGGAAGAGGAGGACGGGGAGAGAGGGAAGAGGACAGTGGAGAGGAGAGAATGAGGGAAGAGGAGAACAGGGAGAGAGTGCATGAGGACAGAGGAGAGGAGAGAGGGAGGGAAGAGGAGGACAGGGAGAGAGTGCATGATGGCAGAGGAGAGGAGAATGAGGGAAGAGGAGGACATGGAGAGAGTGCATGAGGACAGAGGAGAGAAGAGAGTGCATGAGAACAGAGGAGAGGAAAGAGGGAAGAGGAGGACAGGGAGAGAGGTGAGAGGGAGGAGAGAATGAGGGAAGAGGAGGACAGGAAGAGAGAGAAGAGGAGAGAAAGGGGGAAGAGGAGGACAGGGAGAGCGTGCATGAGGACAGAGGAGAGGAGAGACAGAGAAAAGTCTGGAGATACTGAGGGAAAATGATGGAGGGAAGAGAAGGGGGAAAGAGGAGGACAGGGAGAGAGGGAGAGACGAGGAGATGAGGTAGAGAGGGAGGGAAAGAGGAAGAACTGAGTGGGGAGGAGGAGAGAGAGGGAACAGTGGATGTGAATGAAAACGGGATGGGATCAGATAGATAGATAGATAGATAGATAGATAGATAGATAGATAGATAGATAGATAGATATATAGATAGATAGATAGATAGATAGATAGATAGATAGATAGATAGATAGATAGATAGATAGATAGATAGATAGATAGATAGATAAGAGCATGTTGAGGCATAGAGGGAGAGGCGGGGGATCTAATATCAATGAATAAAACAGCACCGGCTGGCAGCAACAAAACTCAATATTTCATCTTTGGAGGACATCCTACTTAAAGCAGAGAGAGAGAGAGAGAGAGAGAGAGAGAGAGAGAGAGAGAGAGAGAGAGAGAGAGAGGGTGATAAGACAGAAACATGCACGCATAAACACACACGCATACACACACGCACAGACAGGAAATTGGAAAATAAATTGATGTGACACATTCGGTTTTGAAAAGCATCGTTTGGCAGAGGACCCTGCTCTGTGTTATCAAGGAAATAAAACAGAAGGTGACAAAGGGAGAGGGGGGGGGGAGAGAGAGAGAGAGGGGGGGGGGGGGGGGCGTGATAAGAGTCGAGCTACAAAGACAGAGAAGCCGAAAAAAAAAGAGAGGGAGCATTAAAGACCGACAGAACGAGAGGCAGAAAGAGAGATGGAGAGATAAGAGATGAGTATCTGGCTCTATCAGGGTCAGTGCACTGTCGGATTGAATAGAAGATAGAATGTATTTCTCGGCCTAAGCAGTTGCTCTCTGTTAAACAGTTGCTGTGGCTGGGGCTCTGTGTTCCGTGTGACATCATAGTGTGTTCTACAGGTCCCTTGGGGTCTCTTTTGGTGTAGAACTCTGGTGTTCACCCCTGAACACGTTTTTAGACTATGCCTCACATATAAAGTAATGACAAAATAAGCTTGAATGAGGAATATAAAAACTCTTAACTCTTTATTCAAGTACGGGTTTTGCAATGAGGCTATTGACCTGATTGGCCAATGGTTCTTTTTCTGCAAGAGGTTTTGAAATATTATTTTTGTTTTGTTTTGTTTTGCTTCAAGCTGTCAGAATTGAAGATGGTACACAGGGGCCTTTAAAAGCAATGTCTCACTCTGGGTAACATTGTGGATTGGCTTTTCATTTTCAAATGGAATGGTTGAAAAAGTGGTCTGCTACTAATCCAAGGTCTCTTGATGACAATGGTTATAAACAGTCTAAACAACACCTTTTGACGTTGCCCAGATATATTGCTCAAAAGTTGCTCTGTGTATCTAATACACCAGACACTGAAGCGTCAATGCTAGCCAATGGTTCTTCTTCAGGAAGAGATCCATTGCAGACCTTCACAGCACACTGTGTGGAACCATTTCATCTTTGTTGTTGTATTGTTTCCAACC
>NC_085869.1:8273827-8276327 GCF_034702125.1 Engraulis encrasicolus | reverse complement strand
GGCCTACATATATTTAGATAGATAGGCCTAGCTTTACTGACCCATCAAGGGGAAATTCGCCATGATTCACGGTAAACAGCAGAACTGATTTTTTTTTTTTTCACTGGGTGGAAAAGATTGAGCCCGCGGACCGAACCGACCCGAGCCATATGCTTATATTTTCGACCCAAACCCGGCCCGAACCCAAGGGGCCCGTCGGGTTTGTCGGGCTGACCCGACCCGTTGAGAACTCTATGTCTCAGTAGGAGCTCCAGGAGTTGAAGCGGAGGAGGGGGAGAAGCTGTGTGATGCGGCTGGATAGGAGTCCCCTCAGGTGGGCCGCAGAGGAGGGGTAGAGGGTGTGTGATGCGGCTGGATAGGAGTCCCCTGAGGTGGGCAGAGGAGGGGGAGAAGCTGTGTGATGCGGCTGGATAGGAGTCCCCTCAGGTGGGCCGCAGAGGAGGGGTAGAGGGTGTGTGATGCGGCTGGATAGGAGTCCCCTCAGGTGGGCAGCAGAGGAGGGGGAAAGGCTGTGTGATGTGGCTGGATAGGAGTTGTAGCATGTAACAGAGGAGGGGGAGAGGCTGTGTGATGTAGCTGGATAGGAGCTCCAGGAGTTGAAGCAGAGGAGGGGGAGAGGCTGTGTGATGTAGCTGGATACGGGTCCCCTCAGGTGGGCAGAGGAGGGGGAGAGGCTGTGTGATGTAGCTGGATAGGAGTCCCCTGAGGTGGGCTGCTGCAGCTGACGGAAGCCCCAGCACACCGGAGACACGTGAGCACCAGGAAGAGCGAGGAGAGGGGGAGGAGGAGGGCAGAGAGAGGAGAGAGGAAGAGAGAGAGAGAGAGAGAGAGAGAGAGAGAGAGGAGAGAGGAGGAGGAGAGAGGAAGAGGGCAGAGAGAGAGGAGGGCAGAGAGAGAGAGAGAGAGAGGAGGAGAGCAGAGAGAGGAGAAAGATAGAGAGAGAGAGGAGGAGGAGGGCAGAGAGAGGAGAGAGGAGGAGGAGAGAGAGAGAGAGAGAGAGAGAGAGAGAGAGAGAGAGAGGGGAGGGCAGAGAGAGAGAGGGGAGGAGAGAGATGAGGGCAGAGGGAGGAGGAGAGAGAGAGAGAGAGAGAGAGGAGAGAGGAGGAGGAGGGAAGAAAGAGGAGAGAGGAGGAGGGCACAGAGAGAGAGGAGGAGGGCAGAGAGAGAGAGAGAGGAGGAGGGAAGAAAGAGAAGAGAGGAGGAGGGCAGAGAGAGAGAGAGAGAGGAGGAGAGCAGAGAGAGGAGGAGGGCAGAGAGAGAGAGAGAGGAGGAGGGAAGAAAGAGAAGAGAGGAGGAGGGCAGAGAGAGAGAGAGAGAGGAGGAGGGCAGAGAGAGGAGAGAGGGCATGCCCTCGGCTAGACTTTATAGTGGAGAGGTGGAGGAGGAGGAGGAGGAGGAGGTGGTGTATGTATGTGTGTGTGTGTCTGCGTGCGCGTGTGCAGTGTGTGTGAGAGAGAGAGACAGACAGACAGACAGACAGACAAAGACAGAGTCAAAGGGATGAAGAGGAAGAGAGCCATTCACAGTGGGTGCAATATACAGTCAATTGGCCAATGACATTTTTATGCAGCAGACGTTAGGTAGTACCACCACCACAGCTAATGACCATACATGAATCAATAATTTGTCATCAATACACAGTACATGCAATTCATATGTAGCATGTTTGAAAACCCAGTAAGAAAACATGAAAAAATATATTTAATGTATACAATAGTATAGCTATGTAGCTGTGGTTGCACCACCCTGGAGGCTGCTACTACAAAAATGTCAATGACCCAAAATCATTTAAAACCATATGTGTGAAAAGTATGCTGACAGTGTTTGTGAAAAGCATTCTCACTGTGAATCTTATGGAGTCCATAGTGGCAGAGAGTGGAGATGTTACTAGATGGTATAGTAATAGAAGGTAGGCAGCAGATATGGTGATGTTCACTGGCAGACATGACTGGAATTTTGATCAGACAATTGACATACAGGTACCTGTCTGTTTCTCTCCTCTGCTCTCCCCTCTGCTCTGCTCTGCTCTGCTCTCCTCTCCTCTTTGCTCTCCTGTCCTCACATCCTCTCCTCTCTTTTCCCCTCTATTCTCTCCTCTTTTCATCTCTTCTTCTCTGTCTTCTCTTTTTCTCTTCCTCTCCTCCTTTTCTCTCCTCTTGTCTCTTTTACTGTCCGCTCCCTATACCCACTCTCCTCTCCTCTCCTCTCCTTTCCTCTCTTCTCCTCTCCTCTCCTCTCCTCTCCTCTGCTCTCCTCTCCCCTCTCCTCTCCTCTCCTCTCTTCTCCTCTCTTCTCCTCTCCTCTCCTCTCCTCTCCTCTGCTCTCCTCTCTCCTCTCCTCTCCTCTCCTCTCTCCTCCTCTCTTCTCCTCTCCTCTGCTCTCCTCTCCTCTCCTCTCCTCTCCTCCTCTCCTCTCTCCTCCTCTACTCTTCTCCTCCTCTCCACTCTCCTCTCTCCTCCTCTCCTCTCTTCTCCTCCTCTCCACTCCTCTCCTCTCCTCT
>NC_085869.1:8251327-8256327 GCF_034702125.1 Engraulis encrasicolus | reverse complement strand
TATTGTGCAATGTGTGTGTGTGTGTGTGTGTGCATGATGTGTGCGTGTGGGTGTGCGTGTGCGTGTGCGCGCGCACGCGCGTGTGTGTGTGTGTGTGTGTGTGTGTGTGTGTGTGTGTGTGTGTGTGTGTGTGTGTGTGTGTGTGTGTGTGTGTGTGTGTGTGTGTGTGCATCTCCTCTGTTGTACAGTAGTGACAGGGGAACAGAAGGCCTCTACTAATTACTATGGAGCGGAACATTGTGAAGCTTCTACATTCTACAACAACCCACAATACAGATGCACTCAACACATGCAGAAAATATACATTACAGTACAGTAAAGGACAGTCCTTGCCTTGGCATGATTTCGATATTGTGCAATGTGTGTGTGTGTGTGTGTGTGTGTGTGTGCGTGTGCGTGTGCGTGTGCGCGCGCACGCGCGCGTGTGTGTGTGTGTGTGTGTGTGTGTGTGTGCGCACGTGTGTGTGCGTGTGCGCGCATGTGTGTGTGTGTGTGTGTGTGTGGGCATCTCCTCTGTTGTACAGTGACAGTGGAACAGAAGGCCTCTACTAATTACTATGGAGCGTCGTGAATGTGAAGCTGAGACTCTACTACAACCCATAATACACACAGATGCACTCAACACATGTAGAAAATATACATTACAGTATGGCAGTGGTCTCCAATTATTTTTCTCCAAGGGCCAAATTATGTTGCGCAAATGAGACTGAGAGGGCCGAAAAAGTTGCAGGAACAAATGGCCACAGATAGCACACATACTGTACATGCTTCCATTTGTTCCAAACTCATGGTGGGCCAAATGTTTGCCGTGTCCGGGCCGGATCTGGCCCACGGGCCTCCATTTGGAGACCACTGCAGTACAGTAAAGGACAGTCCTTGGCATGATTTCAATATTTTTCCAATATATTCTTGTTGTACTACATTTTGCGGTAAATAAAAACAGGGTATTGTTCATTTTAATTTCATTAATCCATTGGAACCACAACTCTGTTTATAGCTTTAAAGTGATACTGTCCCATTTTTGGAATTAAGCTTATTTTACACCTCCCCTTGAGTTAAATAATAGGATTTTACCGTTCTCCTATACTTTCCACCGTTCTCTGGGTATGGCAGTGCAAATTTTACCCCCAAGCTAGCAGTTAACATTGAGTCCTATGAGACCAGTTAGCCGCCAGCTGGTCTCATAGGACTCAATGTTAACTGCTAGCTTGGAGGTAAAATTTGCACTGCCATACCCAGAGAACGGTTGAAAGTACAGGAGAACGGTAAAACCCTATTATTTAACAAGCTTATTTCCAAAAATGGGACAGTATCACTTTACGTTTAGTTATTGTAATGTCATACAAGGCAATGACATAATGTGTGGAGTAGGGCTGCACAATATATCGAAAATGTATCAAAAGATATCAAGAGTGGTGATATGGGTATTGCGAAAATGATTTAATTATCATTATACTAACAAGTAAAACATTTCTGTGTAGTCCAATCACTAGCTGAATGTCAACAAATGCACTAAAAGCCCCCCATGACCAAAGCCACGCCCCCCCAGAGAGGCCGTCAAAATTAGTGACAAGAAAAACACTCCGCTATATTTCTAAATATCGTTTAAATATTGTTATCAAAGTAAACATGTTATCAAAGCCCAATTGTGGAGCACATGCTTGAACAGGTTCTTAAAAGCGTGTGTGTGCCGCAGTACGCTACATACAAGTGGATGCAAATTTGTACATGTGGATGACTTTCTGTCTCAAAGAAACCCGGTATGGTACCTTAATTAGAGATAAGAGATCGTGGGGATTTGCTGGAATGGAAGTGATGCGATAGTGGAACCTGCCTGGAGACATGCACACATGAGTTGAGTGATGGGGAGTCCTGATAAAGATTTCCAATGGTGCTGCCATGTGCAAACATCCATCCATCCTCTCTCATTGCTTTTGTATACCCACTCCACACCACTCCACTCCACACCTCTCTCCACCCCCTCTCTATCCCTCTATCCTCCATCTACTCCTCCGCTCATCCCCCACTCCACTATGCCTTTACGTATACATGGGTTTCCCGTTTGTAAACAATCCCTGGCTGTGCAACCCTGGCTGAGCACTGTTCAACCTCTGATTGTTGGAAAGTGCTGTCACTCAAAATAATGCGCTCATGTGGTTGGCTGCTTAGCAGCTTGCCCCTCCTCACATCGCAAATGTTTGTAGCCGGAAAACCCATCTATATGCACTCTACACCTCCTTCCATCCCCCAATCTAGTATTTCTCCATCCTCATTCTATTCCTCCCTCCACCCCCCACTCTATCTCTCTATCTCTGTCTGTCTACCTCTTTACCTACATCTCTACACCTCTATCCCCTCTCCACACCTCCCTCCTACCCAGGGGCGTATCCAGGACATTTTTACTAGGGTGGCCAAGATGACACACAAATATAGTCTGAGGTGGCCATGGAATCATGGAATTATATACACATACGGGGGTCCTCCCACACAGAAAATGTTGCATTTATTCTATGCTATTTCCTGCATTTTAAAGAAAAGCACCAGTGAACTTCAAATACAATATTTTGTAGTAGTATAATATATATATATATATATATAGTATTGAAATGTTCTATGTTTAGGTCTTTGTTTTCTATGTACGTATTCACAGAAATTAAAGATAAATGCACACACATATCCTCATTAAGTTATTTTAATGTGCCAGGCTTTTAATTGAAAGTGCAGTGTAATCTGGTTAAATGCTATGCATTCACATATAAATATGCATAATTGGCCATTTTTAAATAACTGAAGTATGAGAGAGTAGACACCAACTTCATGAATGACATCTGAACCTGACATACCATGCTCAGTAGGTGGAGATCCAGACAACACAGATTCACAGTCCGTCTCCTCCTCCTCCAAATGTGGCTGGTCAACTGTGGTAATACAAGGATAGTTTAAAATGACAGACAGACAGACAGGTCCATGCACATATACATATAATACAAATCTTTAGTTCATCATCTTCTGTCTCAACATTTGTCAGCTGTTAAACCCTTTAATGTAGGGATGCACGATGTATCGGCCAGATGTATCGGTATCGGCCAATATCGGCCGATATTCAACACATCGGACATCGGTCTGATGGATGAAACTGGGCCGATGTTAACGCCGATGTTTTTTTTTATATGTTATGGTTCTAAAAGAATGGACTTGACGATGATTTTCACTGTTTGTCTTCTATTTTGTCTCTATTTTTTATCAAATTATCACAGGGAGTTAAAAAAGTGTTTTTGGAAATAAGACGACATTCAAAAATTCTGTTTGTTTGCATCATTGTCATCTCTTTTTTTTTTAAAAGAAAGAAAAACATCGGTATCGGTTCATATCGGCCATCGGCCAAAACCGCAATATCATAATCGGATATCGGTATCGGCCGAAATTTTTGACATCGTGCATCCCTACTTTAATGCATGGCGTACCTTTGTCGTTACCAGAGTTACCATAGTGTATTACTAAAGACCCTGTGTTATGTAGTGTGGCACTTTGAAAGAACCTTTTTGATGACAATAACAGTGTTCCACTGGTTGAACGGTGTGCATGAAAGGGCTACATGTAACTAATTCAAACTTTCCATGCACAACCTACCATCTTGTATTGGGGTAGTGGACTGCTCATCAACACTATGCCTAGGCTGCTGGCTTGTGTGGGCATCTGCACTGGTGCTGGTACTGGCTGTAGCTGACTCTGACTCTTTTTTTTTCTTGATAAAGAAGCTCTCAATATCGTTTCTTCTATTCATCTTAATGTCACTCACTGGAGGAAATGTAATCAAATCAATGCAACCAATTAATCATTCAATCAACTCACTTCTAAGCATAGTAACTGGCTACAATATCAGAGGGATTATTGTCGAATTGGCAGAGTACACATGTTGTGTTCATGAGTTTTGTGTTCGTGGTTGTGGTTCCCCTTAGAGTAACAACTTTGACTTCATTCAACAATGTCAGAATACAAAAAAAACCTATATTATTGATGTTGACAGTGTCAGATGTCAAAGCAGTGGCATATGGTTTTAACAAAGAAATTACATGACGTGAATTTCAAGTCTGAGGCGCCGTCGGCCTGCAGGGCAATTACAGCTGTGAGCAGTGGCTGATTCTAAAGTCGTGGCTGCAGGGTTTTAGCAAAGAAATTACATGACGTGAATTTCGTTGGTGAACAAACTCACATCTGTACCATGATTTTGTGTGCGTGACGATTTATTTTCGCTACGTTTGAACAAAAGGATTACGATATATTGACACATTTGAGGTCAAGTACCGCAAATTTAGCTATTGGGGGGGAGTCATACTCTGAAGTGGACTAGCGCTGTGGGTTTAGGCAACACATCTGTGACTGATGTGAACTTGCTTACTCTAAAGAGGCAGAGGTGCTCTTTACTATGACTTACTCCGACTTTATTTAAGTTTGATTTAAACTCCAAGAAAAGTCAAGACAATCGAAGAAGCAAAGGAGAAGCTTCTCACTGAGAGAAGGCATCACAACAATCATAGTCCAGCTTAGCATTAGTTCATTTCACATGCTAGGTTTCGAGCTAGGTACTGACGTCTGCCTACCGATCCTGACTGTAGATAACAACCGACTAGTTCTACCCTTTCCAATGTGTGGCCAATGGGCCAATGCTATCCATGCCATGTCCCTATCCAAACGGTTTCATTATTAACTATCCTGTTATCAACAAAAAAAGAAACTGACGTGCACGTTAGGATTGTGCTGTGCTACTAACTTGGTTTGCAGCTTGCAGCTGCCACAATACTAACTTGCTCTCATTTAGTCATGTTGTTGTTTCGTGTAGCTATCTCGTATTTTGGCTCTTCCTGGCTGCTAATACTTGCATAAAGTTTTCAAAATTAGGTTTTCCAACACATTCAGACAACCAACAAATCATTAAATTGCCATACCTTATTGTCCAAATTAGACTGTCCAGGCAGTTAGTGGATGCGGTCTCTCGTGAA
>NC_085869.1:8221327-8226327 GCF_034702125.1 Engraulis encrasicolus | reverse complement strand
GTAAACAAACGCTATGCTGTGCCATGCTGACCAGCCAGCAGGCAGGCAGGCAGGCAAATATGTCAAGCACTGTGACAGTCCAGGTTTATATACAGGCTCAAGAGTACCATGTGACCAGATTGATTAGGAGTTTTTCAGGTGCAAGCAATTGAGTCATGATATACCAGCCCTAAGTAATTAGGTTTGGCCAGGTGCTGATGGACAGATTGGTTGTGAGGGGCCTGCTTGTTACCGGCAAAGGTGTAACAAGTTCTCAAGTTATTTCTTTCACTCAACACATCTTTTGTGTGATGTTGTGTGCACAGCCAAACCTAAGATCAACCCAACCAAGTTGAGTTAAATGAATGAAATGGAATACATTTTTAAAAAAAATTGTGTACATGATTAAATCTGGAGGAAATACTGTTACTAATATGTAGACGTATATGATTCAATCGGGTGGACAGTCATCATTGCTTATGCTCTGAACAACACAGTATAAACAAAGTTGGGGGAACATCAGGAGCACGTCTAGGGAACCAGACGTGACCAGACCTATAATGTAACCATCAAGGTTATGGGAACCATATGAGAACGATGAGGGAACAAACATGAAAAGCAATAAAAGTACGGTGAGAGAACGGCGAGGGAATGGAATGGGAACCACACATATATCGTTCTGGGAACTTAAATTAAACTTTCCTGGCAACCCAGTGAGAACCGAAACAGAACCAAAAATGACGCATCCGAAACATATCCAGAACCGAACCGGAACCAATGGCTGCTTGGTTTTTACTGTAACCAAAGGGAACGTTTGTAAGTGGTAGATTTTGGTTTGGTAATAACCCCAACCTTTAGAGAACCAAAAGTCAAACGTTTTCTTTACGTTCTCTGTTACTAGGGGCATACAATGGCGCAGACAAACTCCATCACCTCGAGGAGGCGGGGGCTCTCTGGAGTACTTCTAACTCCACACAATTTAACAACTTCATTTGTCACTGACACTGGAGAGCATCTCTCCATTTGGTGTTGGAATTACTCCAATAGTGTTAATAAGCCTTAACACTGCAAAATTAACACTGGCAAATTTACTGTGTACATGGAATGCCCCGCTGTGTTTGGAATTTTGGCAGTAGATTGCCAGCAATATAGACAGTTTTCGATATTTTCTGTTAGACCTACAGACACATAACGGGTGTGTTCATACAGTTAGGGAGCGAGAACTCTGTTTACGTGTAAACAATAAGCGCAACCGAATATCCCCATACATGTAAACAGGGTGTTTAAATGAGCCGGTATGTGTACGTGGAAGGAATGAGATGAAGGAAGTTGAGGAGGCCTGAGGACTTCTCCAAGATACAGCTTTTACTCTCACCCCATCTAATACGCCTGCACACACACACACACACACACACACACACACACACACACACACACACACACACACACACACACACACACACACACACACACACACACACACACACACACACACACACACACACACACACACACACACACACACACACACACACACACACTAGTGCCTTGGAGGCATGACGAAAGCCCTATTAAAGACCAGTTAATGAGAGGTGAAATATTTATTTTATTATATAAATTATTTATTTTACCCTCCTCCCGATACCTATGTGTATCTATTTTCCCCCTACAATATCACCTCTCCATCTTAATTAGGTAAGACGAGCGAGCGGTGTCTTGCAGGTATTGTTCAAGACGGGAGAAGATAGAAATAAGGGGGTGTTCCCTGAGGGTTCTTCAACAGAGCAGACAGACAAAGCTTTTACTTTCACACCATCTGATACGCTTGCATACAGACACACACACGCACACATACACACGCACACGCACAAACACACACACACACGCAGAAACACACACACACACACCCACCCACACAGAGACACACACACACAGACACACACACACAGACACACGCGCACACACACACACACGCACACGCACACGCACACACACACACACACACACACACACACACACACACACACACACACACACACACACACAGGGGGGTGGTACTGCCTGTAGTGCTTCTGGCAACCCATTATATTTTACTAGTGGATGGGGGGGGGATGGGGTGAATGGGGTGCTCAAAGATGCCCGCCTGCAGAGGTGCACTATCAGCAGCGGAATCAGACTCAGATTTATATTTTTGGGCCGAGTAATACACTGGCAGACACCACAAGGAACTTGACTTCAGGCACTGTAGCCTCTCTAAATATTGAACATACTTTCTAGACATGTAGCACTGCAATACCATGCAATGTAAAAATACCATACATAGACAATAGACATAGCAGATATAGACAGTAGCAGATACACATACTCTGTATTATCTGCCTTGACAGAGGAATTCTCTATTCTGATTGGCTGATGGGGTGACCATTAATTCTGTGGAACCGGTCAGGCATCACACCTAACAAAAGACAATATATAGATATCCAAAGTGCATAGTGCATACTGTACACAGCCCCTTCATGCAAGTGCACAGTGCACAGGGCCTTTAGTAAAACATTACAACTTGGCCATTGCCATTATGGTAACATCTTATTTATAACAGGGAATGTGTCTTAATGGGTAAATGTGGATCATAAGACACATAAACATGTAGTGTAGAGTAGAGTAGAGTAACGTTTATTAATCCCGAGGGAAATTAATGTGTCCATGTTCATGTACATAACATTACCAGACAGAAACCGCCGTTAGCAGCCTGAATTCAATAATCAATAGATGTGTGGATGTGGGGATGGATGTGCATGATATTTTCTGTATGTGGATGAAGGGGAAGGGGCCCATTACTATGTATTGTATATTAGCTTTCTGTGTAAGGCAAGGGAAGACAAGGCAATTTATTTCTAAAGCACATTTCATACATGGAAGAAACTCAATGTGCTTTACAAAGAGATAAAAACCATGCAAAAAAAAGAGAGAAGACAAAACGCAAAATAACAATAGCCATGCAAGGCGTGCAGTAAAAGCAGACCAAGGCAGATAAAAACAAGATTTAAAAAAGGCAGGAATAAAGCAGGAAGGTAAAAAGAATAGCATATAAAATAGCTAAAACCCATGAAATCATCTAAAAGAAGACATCTGAAAGCAGCCTCGTTTTTTCTGAAGAGGACGGGGCCCATTTTGTATGTACTATATATTAGTTTTCTGAAGAGGACAGGGCCCATTACTATGTATTGTATATTGTATATTAGTTTTCTGTGTATATTGGTATTCATGTATATTAGTTTTCTGTGTATATTGGTATTCATGGCACATCCTCCATGAGCTGGGGGAAGCTCGAGGGAGATAAACTAGTATGTGTCTGCGGTGAAGGCGGCGGGATATCGGCGTGTGTCTCCTGACGGCGTGGCGTGACTTGCCGAGCCCATCCGAGCCCAGACGAGCTTATTTACGGAGGCAGGCGGCTGCTGCTCTAATGAAGCATGCTTATTCACACACGTCAGCAGTTTCACAGAATGGAGCTTTCAAGAGGCACGAAGAAAAAGGAAGATAGAGAGAGAGAGAGAGAGAGAGAGAGAGAGAGAGAGAGAGGGAGGAAGAGAGAGAGAGAGAAAGAGAGAGAGGAGCTTTTGACAGTGAAGAAGAAAAGGGAAGATACTGAGAGAGAGGAGGAGAGAGAGGGGGGGGGGGGGGGGGGAGAGAGAGAGAAGAAGAGAGGGTGGGTGAAAGAGTGAGAGAGAAGAAAGAGAGAGAGAGAGATGGAGGGAGAGAGAGGAGCGTTTAACAGGGAAGAAGAACAGGGAAGATACTGTACGCATGTAATGTTGTAATATTAATGTTCTTAATGTTCGTTATTGGGCGTAATGTTCTGTTACCCATTTTGATATTATCTGTAAGCTTTGGCAATACTGATACGAAGCATGCCAATAATGCAGAAGGAGAAAAGTGGCAAAGAAAATGGTTGAACAGTATAGAGATATAGTAAAGAGACAGAACACAGACTAGACCACTAGAAAAGGGAATGGAAAAGACACAGGGTAACAAAGACATGAACAGAGAGAGAGAGAGAGAGAGAGAGAGAGAGAGATGGAAGGAGAGAAAGTGGCAGAGAAAAAGATTGAACAGTATAGAAATAGAGAGACAGATCACCAATGAGACGTTTGAGACAGATAAAAAAGGGAATGGAAAAGACATAGGGGAACTGAATTTGAATTTGAACAGACAAAAGAGAGAGAGAGAGAGCTAAAGAAAGAGAGAGAGGCAAAAGAGAAAGAAGAGCGAGGATAGGAGTGGTAGACAGTAGGCATGGCGTATGTGCACACTGTCTGACAAGACGCCCTATCACTTGGAGTGATGAATGGCAGCTAAAGAGCTTGCTCAGCGCGGGCAGATCACACACATTTATACACACATACACACACAAACACACACACAGGCATGCACACACACACACACACACACATACATGCATTTACTGTACACACACAGGCATGCACACACACACACACACACACACACACACACACACACACACACACACACACACACACACACACACACACACACAACCATGCACGCACACGCCTGCACACGCACACACACACACACACACACTTACAGGCATATACGCTCACACACACACAACCATGCACGCACGTACACACCAGGGCTTGACATTAACTCTTTGACCAACCGGCCACTGTGGATAGTGGTTTTCCCGAGTCACTAGCCAGCAGGTACTCCACTAGACACAGATTCATGATGGTGTACACCTAACGTCAGAAGTTGAGGTGATAAAGCAAGATTAGAGTATAGCTTTCTACATGGACGTATATCAAGCAAATAAAAACTGAGTTACTGAGCTTTTTCTTGAACTTAAATACAAACAGTTGATACACAAGGGGCAAACAATAGAATATAGGCTACTATGATGCGTATGTCATACCAAGGAATAAACTGCCAGCCAAATTGGCTAGTGACGCTGATCGTATTATTAGCCACAGCCAAGTTTTACCAGCATTTGGCCGGTT
>NC_085869.1:8211144-8218727 GCF_034702125.1 Engraulis encrasicolus | reverse complement strand
GCGCGGATGAGTAACGTTAAGGGATGAGTGGGACAGTGTGAAGCGCGGATGAATAACTGGATGAGTGGGACAGTGTGATGATGATTTGGGGTAAAACACTGGCCCGGGTATCTTCAGCAGAGACCAGGCAACCAGGCATTGAGAGAGAGACAATGAAGCTTACTATGACAGTGTTTAAGTAATGTAACACGAGCTATTTTGACTGCCAACAGCCAAAATGCTTTATTCAAATCTGACTATTTTAAGAGAGGCCTCTGTAGCAAGCAGCATGAGGACTGATACAATTGATGGGGGGTTGATGAGTGGAGGTGCAGAATGCACATCAGAAACAGAGGTGCTGGCAACCAGTAAAATACTTGAAGGTGGAGAGAAGTGTCGAACACTCTTGAGTTAAATAAACATAAAAGTTTTTAATGTGACAATGTTTCAGCCTGTCGGCCTTCCTCAGGTTACGTGTACACTTGTTTATTTAACTCGAGAGTGTGTGTCACCTCTCTCCACAATTGAGGGGAGGACCATGAACAGTCCACCGGGCAAATGCCCTGTGTGCCCTATGGCCAATCCAGCCATGACGACGATGATGATGGTGAGTCATGGTTACCCAACACTTCGTCCGTATCCCCAACCCTCGCACATGTCTTTTTTTGGTGGTGTCACTTTCAAGTTATGTCACGGTCATTTGCATTCATTTTTGCACCAACGTATAAACCGTCATCAGGTCACAGTCATTTGCATTACTGTTTAATGAAATTTAATAAAAAATTGAAATTAAATCATTTATATAAATCCTCATCAGGTCATCAGTTAGTCCAATTACACGAGTCGCTTCAGCACTCTTCTGTGGTTTTAATTGGTTGCCTTGAACTAATTAAAAAAAATTAAGCCAAGCACGTCAATGTGACCTCAACTCTAACTGACAGCATTTTACTGTGCAATATACAGCACATTTAGTACTGTAGGTGCTGTATATTGAAATCACATTTAGGGCCTATACTAGCATGGAACAAATAATATGGTAACACTTTATTTTAGGGATACATCTATTAGTACTAATACATACAATGTTAATGCCTGCACAAGTAACTTGTAAGGCATGTACTAAGCAAACGCTAAGGCCTACTAGGTCCTTACTTAGGTTAAATTGCTAATAAATCCCTCATTGTGCATGAACAAGACATTTGCGAATACATGCCTAATAAATGTTTGATTTTGCTTTGTACATGCCTTACAAGTTACTTATACAGGCACATTGTATGTATTAGTGCTAATAGATGTATCCCTAAAATAAAGTGTTACAAATGATATATTATAGGTTTCTGCCCTCGTTTTACCACAGTTAAAGGCCTTTGCTTAGTGTAAATGGTGCATCAGCTGGCACAAGCTTCTTATTTGAGCCATCTCCAACTGTGCTAGTCAGCTACATGGAGAAAGATGAGTCGTTATATGCATATACATGATATGTATGAATAGAATATATCTCATTCCATTTCTGCCATTGTTTATACCACATTATTATATGGTGTGACGTCATCGGTCGAATGCTCCATTCATTTCAACGGGGCTACCCAACGTTCGCACGTCTGTTATTTTTCGATAACGGACGGGTTGGTCTATAACAGACCGCTGTCAATGGCAACAAGACTTTTCACTGCTAAAGCGACTTTTCAACAAGACTCTAATCAGCTGCTGTGATAGACAACACCTGTTGTCCTGGCTTACTACCTAGCTGTTGCCTAGCGGTGTTCCACAACGGCACTGTTTTGTTTTTGCGCAGCAACAATCTTTTGACATTAAAAACTATAATAGACTTAACATTAAATAGGCCTAAAGAAATGTCCCCGCCATGTGTGAATCATTTAAGTATATCCATATAATAAGCGGGTTAACTTTCGGCGAGTCGGTCGCTTTGTGGAATAGCAGCACTTCAGAGAGAACAAGACCCCTCCGCTCCGCGTCGGGGTCTAAAGATTCTCTCTGTCGTGCTGCTATTCCACGGTAGCGACCTTCTCGCCGAACGTTAACCCTTACGTAGAAGGACACTATGCTTAGTGCAAATCGATGGTGCGTCAGCTGCCATAAGCTTCGCCTTTGAGCTGTCTGTCTCTCTCCTGCTACAGTACATGGAGAAACATGAGACTTCTACGTACAGTATATTTACTTTATATGAAATGAATAGAATATAACTTATCCGTGTTTGCCATTGTTATTACCACAGTGGAAGGGCACTATCGATGGTGTGTCAGCTGCTTTGAGCTGTCCCCAACTGTGCTAGCCTGCTACATGGCGAAAGATATGTGTAGTATACATGTACTATGTGAATAGAATATAGGCCTAGTAACTCCATTTCTGCCATTGTTTTTATACAGTGGAAGATCATTATGCTTAGTGTAAATCGATGGTGCGTCAGCTGCCATAAGCTTCCCCTTTGAGCCATCCCTCTATAACTGTGCTAGCCTGCTATGGAGAAACATGACATTTTATATGTGTACACTACATGCATATGAATAGAATATAACTTGTCCATTTCTGCCATTGATGGTGTGTCAGCTACCATAAGCTTCCCCTTTGAGCTGTCTGTCTCTCTCTCTCCATCTGTGCTGTGCTAGCCGGCCATGGGGAGACAGATGACACTTTATATGCATATATACATGTGTATGAATAGAATATATCTTATTCCATTTCTACAATTGTTTTACTACAGTGGAAGGGCACTATGCTTAGTGCAAATCGATGGTGCGTTAGCTGCCATAAGCTTCCCCTTTGAGCTGTCTCCAACTGAGCTAGCTTGCTAAATGCAGAAAGACGACACTTTATATGTATATATACAGTCTACATGTATATGAAATGAATAGAATATAACTCATCCATGTCTGCCATTGTTATTACCACAGTGGAAGATCACTATGCTTAGTGTAAATCGATGGTGCGTCAGCTGCTTTGAGCTGTCCCCAACTGTGCTAGCCTGCTACATGGCGAAAGATAAGTGTACTATACATGTACTATGTGAATAGAATATAACTTGTCCATTTCTGTCATAGTTTTTACCATAGTGGAAGGACACTGTGCTTAGTGTAAATCGATGGTGCGTCAGTCAACTGCCATAAGCTTCCCCTTTGAGCTATCCCTCTATAACTGTGCTGTGCTAGCCTGCTATGGAGAAAGATGACATTATATATATATATACTACATATATGTGAATAGAATATAACTTGTCCATTTCTGCCATCGATGGTGTATCAGCTGCCATAAGCTTCCCCTTTGAGCTGTCTGTCTCTCTCTCTCCAGCTGTGCTGTGCTAGCCTGCTATGGGCAGAAAGATGAGTCTTTATATGAATACTGTGCTAGCCTGCTATGGGCAGAAAGATGAGTCTTTATATGCAGATACAGTACATGTGTATGAATAGAATATATCTTATTCCATCTCTACCATTGTTTTACCACAGTGGAAGATCACTATGCTTAGTGTAAATCGATGGTGCGTCAGCTGCCATAAGCTTCCCCTTCGAGCTGTCTTTCTCTCTCCTGCTGTGCTAGGCTAGCCTGCTATGAAGAGACTGATGAGGCTTTGAGCTGTCTCTCTCCTCTTCAGCTGTGCTGTGCTGCTATGGGGAGACAGACGAGGCTTTGCATGTAACTGTCTGTCTCTCCAGCTGTGCTGTACTAGCCTGCTATGGGGAGACAGACGAGGCCTTGAGCTGTCTGTCTCTCTCCTGCTAGCCTGCTATGGAGAGACAGATGAGGCTTTAGGCTGTCTCTCTCTCTCCAGCTGTGCTGTGCTGTGCTAGCCTGCTACACAGTCTATATGTACAGTATATCATTCTCTTTGAGCTGTCTGTCTGTCTCTCTCATGCTGTGTTAGCCTGCTATGGGGAGACAGATGAGGCTTTGACCTGTCTGTCTGTCTCTCTCCAGCTGTGCTGTGCTAGCCTGCTACAGGGTTACCAGATGAGGCTGATGATTTCCAGCCCAAAAAAATGCTCAAAACCAGCCTAGAAGCACAAAAATCCCGCCCAATTCTATTGATTTCTATGGCAAAAATTGGGCGGGTTTTTCTGCAAAATGCCATTTTTACCCGCACACGGCCATCCTTAGCAGCCCAATTGGGCGGGAAACAGCCCAATCTGGCAACATTGGCCTGCTATGGGGAGACAGACGAGGCTTGGCAGGAGTGTTTGGCAGCAGTAAATAATTCATGTTTGTATGGGGCTGGAGATGACAGACCCAGGAGCTCCTACTACCAGACACAAACGTGTGTGTGTGTGTGTGTGTGTGTGTGTGTGTGTGTGTGTGTGTGTGTGTGTGTGTGTGTGTGTGTGTGTGTGTGTGTGTGTGTGTGTGTGTGTGTGTGTGTGTCTGTGTCTGTGTGTGTGTGTGTGTGTGTGTGTGCGTGTGTGCGTGTGTGCGTGCGTGCGTGTGTGTAAGAGCGTGCGTGTTTGGTGTGTGAGGGCAGATAAAGGAATACATGCTGCGTATTGTTAGCAGCTATTGTATGCGAATGCTTGTAGCATCTCCAAGCCTTTTATTGGTCTTTCACGGTAAGACAGAGAATAGTTAGATATGTATGTATTCATAGTTTTTTCCTTGAAATTGTTTATGTATCATGTTATTATGTTTATTGTGTGTGTGTGTGTGTGTGTGTGAGAGAGAGAGAGAGAGAGGGAGAGGGAGAGGGAGGAAGAAGAGAGAGAGAGAGAGAGAGAGAGAGAGAGAGAGAGAGAGGGAGGGAGAGAGCGTGCACATCACATGTGTTTGTAATGGGTGTGTAATCAATGTCATGTATTCCCAGCATGTGGTGACACCCCCTGGGCAGGTTCACTGGGTGTGCTTTGATATCTGAATGCTCTTGCAGTGTTGCCAGATGTGTCTGATCAAATCCCGTCCAAAAGGTGTTCAAAAACCGCCTGGAGCCGCTAAATTCTGCCCAATTTCAACAAAATGCATTGGTTTCTATGGACATAAAACAGACAAATGGCCGATTTTTCTCGTTTTTACCCGCTATCCCAAGTAGCCCAATCTGGTGGGTAACCGCCCAATCTGGCAACACTGTGCTCTTGACTGGGTGCGGGTGCATCTCTTGTTGTACGCCTGGATCATCTCTAGGTCTCCCTTGTTTACTGTACTGTAGTACATTACTGTTACAGTATTATTTATTTCTTAAGCAGCAGGGTGCCTTGGGGTGTGTGTGTGTGTGTGTGTGTGTGTGTGTGTGTGTGTGTGTGTGTGTGTGTGTGTGTGTGTGTGTGTGTGCGGGTGCATCTGTTGTTGTACGCCTGTATCATCTCGAGGTCTCCGTTGTTTACTACTCTGTACTGTAGTATGTTACTGTTAGAGTATTATTTATTTCTTAAGCAGCAGGGTGCCTTGGGGTGTGTGTGTGTGTGTGTGTGTGTGTGTGTGTGTGTGTGTGTGTGTGTGTGTGTGTGTGTGTGTGTGTGTGTGTGTGTGTGTGTGTGTGTGTGTGTGTGTGTGTGTGTGTGTAGATGTGTATATGTCTGCATTTATTTCTGTACTCACAGTTTTCGGTGTTGTCTGTGTTGTGTGTCTATGTTTGTGTGTCTCTGGATATGTGTGTGTCTGTACCCCCCTCTGAACTGTGCGTCTTTTGCACAGCATGTCGTTTATTTCAGAACAAACACCCCCTTGGCCTCCTCACAAGCCTCCCAACGCCCCCTTGACCTCATCATAAACCTGACAACGCCCCCCCTTAGTATAAAAAAAATAATGACCCCCCAATGGCAACCAAGCACCGCCCCCTCTCAGCTGTATCCTTCTCAACGCCCCCCTATAACTCCACAACGCCCCCTGGGCGGCTGTACCGCCCCCGTTGAGAAACACTAGTATATATGAACATGTTTGTGTCCACTTGACTAAACTCTTTTTGTGTCTTTGTCTGTTTCTCTCTCCAGGCCTGTGGTCCTGGTCCCCTCCCCAGCATCCCTCGGTGCATCCCGTTACCGTAGCAGCAGCAGCAGCATCAGCAGCATCAGCAGCATCAGCATCAGGACCGCCACTGACTCCACCTCCACCTCCATCATCTCCCAGCATGCCTGATGTGAAGGCTGCCTCCGCCCCGTGTGACCTCCCCCCCGCCACCCCCCCGCCGGGCTGCACCATGGACCTGGAACGGGGCGGCTACCCCGAACATCTTCCCCCCTCCCTGGCCGTCTCCGTGCTCCAGGGCTTCCCCCACCACCCCCACCCGCACCACGGCCCTTACCCAGGCCTCGAGGCCTCCTCCCTGGGCACGTGCCCCACCGGCGGCAGCCTCCTGGGCAGCCTGGGTCTCCGGTACTGTTCGTCCACGTCGACGTTGGCATCGTCTGGTGGTAGCATGATGGTGGGTGGTGTTGGGGGTCAATCTCCCAGGCACGGTGCTAGCACCCCACCTAGCCCTAGGGCTAAGCAGCACCCCCAGCACCCCCCTCACCCCCAATTCCTCAACCACCAGCAACAGAAGGCCTTCCAGGCAGCCTGTGTAAACACAAACAGTATTGCAATGAACAGTAGCAGTAGCAGTAGCAGTAGGCTGTATCGCAGCATGGAGAACCTCAACTGGGCCGTGTCGGACCACCCCAGCCTGTGCGGCCTGAGTGGAGGCAGCGGGGGTGGGGGTGGTGGGGGTGTTCCATACAGGAGCGTGGACAGTGAGTTTATCCTGCATTGTACATCCACTACTAGTCACTGGTACGACGGCCCCGCTGCAGAGGATTGTGGTGGTGGTCTGGGTGTGGGTGTTGGTGTTGGAGGAGGTCTGGGTGGTGGTGGTGGTGGTGGTGTGGGTGGGGGTAGCGTTGGGCACCTCCACCACGGTGGTGGTTCGGAGGGCGTGGCGTTTTACCCGCGTCGGGCGCTGGCTCGTCGCGATCTTTTCCCGCACTGGATGTTCCCCTCTGGAAACGGTTCCTCCGCCACGACGACGACGGACGAGTGGGGCGGCGTTAACGGGAACGCGGTGGCGGCGCGCAAAGGCCTGCGGGACAAACTGCGCCTGCAGAGCGCCCGAGTGGCCGAGCCCCTTAAACCGCTACGACCGCAACAGGCTACGACCCCGACAGGCGGCGTAGTGCCCGGGGCCCCGTACGCCCCAGCTTGGGGGTGGGGCTGGAACGGAGGAGGAGGAGGAGGAGGGGAGAAGGATCGGACGCACCACCACCACCACAACCAATACCATCGCTCGCCCTCCGTGTCCCCGCCCCGCTCGCTCAGCGCTCGGCGAATCACAAGCCCCGAGGAGATCAAACAGGAAGTGATGCGGCGCCTGCGTCTGCGCCGGCAGAACAGCAGCCCCAACTTGGCGGTGACGCGCGACGGCTCGCCGGCCTCCACCCCCCCGCCGCAGGAGCCGCAGAACGGCAACATGAGCCGCTCTTTCACCTCCGAGGCGCTAGGGGGCAGTAGCGGTGGTTATCACTCGGTAGACCGCAAGAGACCCCCCATGGGCCGCCTCCACATCCCCACTTTCGAGGAGTTCAAGCGGATGAGGCAGAGAGACTCGTCTGCTGCTGCTGGTGGTGGTGGAGGTGGTGGCCAGCTTCTTGCCTCCGCAACACTGCCCTCAAGTGGACAAAATAAGAACTGCAGCC
>NC_085869.1:8196144-8203644 GCF_034702125.1 Engraulis encrasicolus | reverse complement strand
GTGTGTGTGTGTGTGTGTGTGTGTGTGTTGTGTGTGTGTGTGTGTGTGTGTGTGTGGTGTGTGTGTGTGTGTGTGTGTGTGTGTGTGTGTGTGTGTGTGTGTGTGTGTGTGTGTGTGTGTGTGTGTGTGTGTGTGTGTGTGTGTGTGGATGCCTAATAGAATGCATATATCAGCTGGGTCCCACATGCAGAGCTGTGCTTTATGTCCTCCTGTGCATTTCATTTTAATCCAGAGGAAGGCTTTCATTTCTGTGTGCGTGCGTGCGTGCGTGCGTGCGTGCGTGCGTGCGTGCGTGCGTGCGTGTGTGTGTGTGTGTGTGTGCGTGTGCGTGCGTGCGTGCATGTGTGTTTGCGTGCGTATATGCGTGTGTAGGTAGGTGTGTGGTGTATGTGGATGAGGGTTTTAAGTTCAGGCCAACCAGCTTTTAGATGCAGAGAGAGTTTGTCAGCTCTGGGCTGCTGCTCAGATTTCCGTACTTCAGTGTTGGCGTCAAATCCACAGTCAGTTTTATTGTCAAATCTTTTATACTCCGTCTGGGGCTATAGAGCAGGACATGAATGGTTTAGAAATGGTGTCACATGACTCCACACACCCGTGATTCAGCAAAAAGAAGATGTGACACAGAAGCATGAGAGTACGATTTGCTTATCTATTGTTCTTCCACATCACACCACACCACACTGCACTTTTATATCTGCTTTTATAAAGGGCCGTACACACACGTCGCTCGCAACTTGCTCACTCGCCTACTCGTCACTCGCTCTGGGTGATTTTGTTTACTGGTTGTCATGGTTCCCGCTGTCCGCGCCAATAACGTCCGTACGAAACAAAATGTACGCTGTTTAACGTTGATCGTGTGCTGTGCACAGCCATGCATATAATGGTGTACACTCTATTGACAGTAAATAGAATGGACGCCAAATCAACGCTATTTGCCATTCAACGAATTTTGGCCTCCATTCTATTTACTCTCAATGTGTACACTGTATTGGATGTATTTTCCTCAACACTTTTAACCAAAGTGTGATGGCGTGCAGAAGTTGGGTGGTCAGAACACAGACCTGTGTTAACAAGTCTGTGGGTCAGAACACCACAGGGGCAACGTCAACTGTCAATAATCCGTATTCTGCATTCCAATTGGTTACTCGCTTAACTCGCGTCGCTCGAAGATAAAATAAGTTTATCTCGGAACCCGCCCACATCGCATCGCTTGTACTCTCCTCGCCTACTCGCCAGCGAGACTCGCTGGAACACGTAGACATTCTATTGACTTCATCCGCTGAGCGAGTAACTAGCAGCGACGTGTGTGTACGGCCCTTTAGTCTCTTGGACAAAAAGTGTGAATAGGAGAACAAAATATCCACATTTAAAAATATCCTGCTACGTGGAAACAGCTCCACAAAAGCACAGAGTGTATCATATGCTTACCTATTGTTCTTCCACACCACACCACACCACACCACACCACACCACACCACACCACACCACACCACACCACCCCACACCACACCACACCACACCACACCACACCACACCACACCACACCACACCACCCCACACCACACCACCCCACCCCACACCACCCCACCCCACACCACACCGCACCCAACCCCACCCCACCCCACACCACACCACCCCACACCAACACCACACCAACACCACACCACACCACCCCACACCACACCACACCACACCACGCTACGCCTCACCACGCCACACCACACCACACCACACCACACCACACCACACCCCACTCCACTCCACCCCACCCCACCACCCCACCCCACACCACACCACACCACACCACACCACACCACACCACACCACACCACCCCACCCCACACCACACCACCCCACACCACACCACCCCACACCACACCACACCACACCACACCACACCACACCACACCACACCACACCACACCACCCCACCCCACACCACACCACACCACACCACACCACACCACACCACACCACACCACACCACACCACACCACACCACCCCACCCCACCCCACACCACACCACACCACACCACACCACACCACATACCACCCCACTACACCACCACCACCCCACCCCACCCCACCGCACCCCACCCCACCCCACCCCACACCACACCACACCACACCACCCCACCCCACCCCACCCCACACCACACCACACCACACCACACCACACCACACCACACCACCCCACACCACCCCACCCCACCCCACCCCACCCCACACCACACCACACCACACCACCCCACACCACCCCACCCCACACCACCCCACGGCACCCCACCCCGCCGCACCCCACACCACACCACACCACACCACACCACACCACACCACACCACACCACACCACCCCACACCACACCACACCACACCACACCACACCACACCACACCACACCACACCACACCACACCACACCACACCACACTTTTATATCTGCGTTTGTAAGTCGCTTTAATAAAAAGTGTAAGCTAAATGTAAGAATCATCCATTAGGTTGCCTAACACATTTATAGTTGTATAGTGTTGTAGTGGTCACATTTATAGCAAAAACAGTACATCTGAGGCAGGGTTGCAGTGTGGATTTGCTGCAGAGAGGGGTAGTGAAATAACATCTCTTGCTGTAATGCGTTCATGTGAGTCTCCCGGGTGTCCTTGGAAGTCACCAATTCATTTTGTGAGGCAGATGTGATGACTTTGTGTTTTTTTAAAACGTTTTTATGAGGCAATTACAATGCTGCATTCATCTATTTAGAACACTCGATAGAATAGCTCAGGGGAAGTAGTTCGAGAATCCATTTCATTCTCAGAAAGTTCCGGAATGTTTTAGCTGAGTGAAGTATCCCCTATTGTCCCGTTCCCTCCTCTTTCAGAAGCGATTTACATGCTAAGTCTGCTCTCAGAGGCAATAGGGTGATTCTCACGAAGCTAAAAAAAACAATGGCAATGACTTTTTAATGGTCAAATTTGACAGGGATTCTTTTGATAATATACATGACTGTAGAGCAAGACGTGTACTTTCTGGCACACTAGTTCATTTTTAAAAATATTATTTTTATTTTCCACTTTTTATGCATTTTATAGGCAAATTCTCATTACCGAAATGTGTCCCAACCAAAATTTCTGGTCTTTGAATTAGGGTAAAACATAATAAAACAAATTAAAATACATAAATGACACTACAAGAGCGTTAGTCCATGTCCGAAGTTTCATTAAGTGTTCCTTGTTGGCAATTTAAATAATGAACACTAATGAATATTTCAAGAAAAGATCGTGTCCCCAAGTTTTTCTTCTCATTACCGCAATATATTTCAGAACTACAATTAAAAGCCATCAGAATTTCATTATGAGCTGAAACTACCTCCAATTCATCTGTACTAATAGGAGATTCAAGATGGCTACATGATTAGTCAGCCTTATTGTTTGTGCCTGTAAAATGTCACAATTTGTCTCAAAAATATGCAAATACGACAAAAGTGGTTCTCATTACCGAAATCAGTCAATATTTCGAAATGAAAAAGATTTTTTCATTTTAAACTTGCTTGGTAATAGGGTATTCCTTTTCAGAATTCAACAATGGTCATGAATTAGCTATGTCATAATTACTCAAGTTACAGTTAGCATTATTGTGCTGAGCCATCTCATTACCGCAATACACATTCTCATTACCGCAATGTTTTAAGTACCTTTCGGTAATGAGGATTGTCAATTTCGGTAATGAGACTCTATGGTGATTTACATTAAGAATATATTTTCATGACATATATGTATTTCGCTTTTTATTTATGTACATTTTTAAACATGCAACTGCAACCTTAAATACAAATTATTTTTTTGCATTTTGCATTTTGTCACTATGTCACTTAATTATAGTTAAAACACTTGATGAAAGTGTCAAGTGAAATTGCATCCATTTCAGGTTGAAATATGCAATTGTATTGAATCGATATTCAATATACAATATTGTAAGTAAACAAAGCAAAAGTAAATACCTAACATATGCAATAGTTCCTTCATCTAATGGGGGTTGTAAAAGTGATCATCTTCCTATACATTACATAGGCTAAATTGAGTGGTCATATAGGTGTTGTTCATAGACCATTTTTCTGTTCTCATCCTTTCTGGCTAATGTTGTGGTAACATTTACATTTTGTCCCACCCTTGGAAGAACAATAATCGACTATGGGCCAGAAACCCTGTTGTGAGAGTTCATTGAGAGTAGCAAGTCACAACTTAATTGTTGCTCACATGCCAACCCATGAATCAATATTCTGGCTGTTTCCACCCTCGAAATGTGGTCTTTTGATGCAAAAAATGATCAAATTGCCTGGTGATGTCACCCAATGCAAAGGCAATTGCAATCAACAAAGCCAGCACTCGCAGTGAAGTTGTCAGACTGTGTAGATGGCAAAAAGGGAAAAAGTTGGGAGACAAAATCGACTCACTTCAAGTCTATGTGCTTTTTCAGAAATTGACAGTTTTTTTGCTTCCTGTGTTCGGTTGTCACTTTGCACTGATTTAGCTGAAAATGCCCATTCACAGCAATTTAAAATTCCAAGTCTATTGTGCCACCCTTTGACAAGTATCAAACATGCTAGAAAATTACAAGGAAGTTAAGGTAGTGCAACGGAACAATGTCTGATATTGTCCTGAAAACCAACATTTTTTTCTTTTTCAAAAATGTGAGTGAAATGAACGCCCACTTGGGAAACTACAACTCCCATTGTCATTGTGATCCAGCACTCCACAGCACACACATGAACACTGCACAACAGAATGGCATTTATGCCTCACCCGCATTTATGCCTCATCCCCAATAGCGCGCGAACGGGAGTAGTACTATGCTCAGGGTACCTCAGTCATGGAGGAGGATGGGGGAGATCACTGGTTAATTACTCCCTCCACCAACCTGGCGGGTCGGGAATCGGGAGTCTGATGACCTAACCCAGTGGTTCCCAACCTTTTCCTTAAGGGACCCATGTTTTTACTGTTGTAAGCTTTGGTGACCCAACCACGCGAGCGCCCGCACGAGACGGAGTCACAAGATGCCCTCCGTTTCCTGCGAAAACTTATTTTAGTTATTTTATTCCTCAATTTCGTCTTTGGTCAAATATAGAATAAATGTTTAATGTAGCACTTACAATTTGTTGCGTCTATGCATTTATTAGTTAAATGCTTTGTCTTTTATTCAACATGGGCTATATATATTGAAAACGAAACCCCTTAAAATCAAGAGGGCTCCGCGACCCCCTGTGGATCTTTGGCGACCCATGAGGGGGGTCCCGACCCATAGGTTGGGAACCACTGACCTAACCCATGACTGCCATTGATGTGCAATGTGCAACACAAGCAGTTAGTGGTGTTCAGTGATATTTCATAACACATAACGGTCATTGTGAATTCCGTCTTTGGTCTGGACAGCATTATGGTGATACTGTACCGAAAATGTACCGAACTGTGACCCTAATACCAAGGTGTACCGAACCCGCATACCATACAAGCTACTCTAGTCATCTCTTGTTCCTTCCTAGTTGCCGGTGCGCGCCGAGTCAGAAAAAAAGTCCAGTGCACAACCTCGCACTGCGACATGATTTTTCTTCTCATGACAGATTTAGATTTCTGGTCCACTATAGATTTTTGGCTGGAGAGATCAGTGGTAAGTTGTGATGTCAGGGTGGGGATGAGGAGTGGGATGTATGCGCTTCATTGGGATCATCAGGTGGCTACCCTCCGGTGCTTTGATGATGGACTAACTTTAACTTCAGAGTGCACCCCTTGGCCTTCACCCCTTATACTATGATGTTACTTTGGTGCCCAGGAGGGGCCTCGCCTATTCACCTACTGCAGGGGTGGGGAACCTTTTTCATTCGAGGGGCCTCTTCAAATTCATCTGAGGGCCGTAAAAGTTCTCAGAGAGCCGTATTAAGAACACAAACCAGGATTTCCCCCGGCACTTTAGGCCTATATTGAAGGCAGCCACATTTAAAACAGACCCCACCTTCTCTAGTCCCCCTGAATATAACTTAATTGTATTGCAAATGTATTTTGTAAGATGCCTTTACAAAATATGTCATATTTCATGTGAAGCTGCATAACATTGAATTTATATCGGGGGCCTGATTAAACGGCCTCAAATGGCCCTCGAGACAGGTTCCCCACCCCTGACCTATGGTCTTTTATGGCCTATGGCTGGGTTAAGTCTTGAATCCCAATATCCTTCTGTAGCTTAATGAATGGTTTTATATAGAATATATTTATCATCTTATTAGGTGTCATTTGATTAGTTCTGCCCTGGAGACTCTGTCGTTGTGCTAATAATAACAACAAATCACATCCTTTACTAATATTTGGCTTTAGTTCAATTTATTCCTCCTTTTTCTCATTACCGAAAACTCATTCTCATTACCGAAATGTATCCCTCATTACCGAAATGAGCACTTAATTGTAAAAAAAAGTACTAAAGGAAAACTGTATTCATATATATTTTTTATGAACACAGTACCTTTCATGTTTCTTTCACTTCAGTATATTTTTGGACCGAAATTGTAGGTTTTCACTGATTTATTCTAAAATTAAAGAGGAAAACAAATGATCATATTGCGGTAATTAGGTAAAATGGTAAAATTCTTAAACTACAATAATAAGAAAAAAATCTTTTTTGAGTGTTTTATGTAGCCCCTAGTACAACTATCAATATTCAATGAACAAAACTGCAAGAACAATTAACTTTCCTAATACATTTCATGAAAGAAAAAAATTGCGGTAATGAGCATTTTAGCAGACATGGACTTTTAAAACGTTAAAAAATGTGTTTTAAATAGTTGTCAGGTAAGTTGATATTATTGTGCTTAGTAACTGTACACTTTAATGTAACTGATTCAAAAAGAAATTCAATCAAAAAAGCATTTTGAAAAAATGGTCGTCAAAACATCTTTGTTGCGCGTTTCGTGAGAATCACCCAATAGGCTTTAAATAGTCACTACACAATACTTCTGGTGAGAAATATATCCACTGTTACCTCAGAACCCATGAACAGTGGAGCATGCAGTCTTTCTGGGGGAAAGAAAATCACAATTATTTTAGTGTATAGGATTCTTGTTTCATTAATGTTCATGACTATATGAATTGTCGCTAGACCAAAGAATGAAAAGTACAGCATACTCATGCGAGAACTTAAAAAACAAAGCACATTATTCAACCCTGACAATAAAAAAGTGTTTGTTTTTACTGTGATCTGTGGGCCGTTTGTTTCAGTTTTCAGTCTTATTACTATGATTTACATTAAATTATGAAAGGCTTACAGTAGGCAATGAGACACTGACATCGGCAGACACTGGACTCTTATAGATATGCACTCTAGACCAGGATTTTTAAACGAGTAGTCTGCAGCCCACCGGTGGTCTCTCAATATGGCTGGTGTGTGAATGTGGGAAAGTGTATGTGTATATGTGTATTTTGAAAGCGCTTTGAGACAACTTTAGTTGTGATATTGCTCTATA
>NC_085869.1:8181144-8183644 GCF_034702125.1 Engraulis encrasicolus | reverse complement strand
GACACTATGAAGACGATGGATGGATAACATTACATAACATACATTAGCATGGCACGGTATAGGCAGGGCTTGATTTGTAGGGGTATGGAGGGGATGTGTATGACAGAGGAACTTGTTGTGAGAGAGGATTGCGGGGTCTGTTGTTCTGAGAGTGTTCGTGGTGTCAAGGTCACGTCTCCGCTCCGCTCCTTTAAAACTCACGAGCTGTCAATAAAGGACATGGGGATGACGATGCTAAAGAGAGCTAGAGTGCACTCTGAGATTGTAGACCTCTGCCAAGGAAGCTGTGTGTTAGAACATTTGACTATGTTACACACGATTTAGCAATGGTGAAGACTCTTTTATAAAGTCCGGGTTCCGGTTTGTGATCCGGATCACCACCAGAATTTAATCACTTGTTCCTTGGGTCATTTCCAAGAACTCCACCAAGCTTAATCCAAATCCGTTCATAAGTTTTTGGAGTTATCCTGGTGACAAACATACAAACAAACAGATAGACAGACACAAACAGACAGACAAACCAACGCAACCGAAAACATTACCTCCTTTGCGAAGGTAACAAGGACAGCTGGATGACAGGACATTATGAAGACCATGGATGAATAATATTACTTACAGCATACAGTAGCATAACATACAGTAGCATGGTAAGGTAGCTTAGGAGACAAAAACAAAGGCACAGTATCTTGTTCAGCTTTCTTGTGGTTTAGGTGTAGATCTTCATTTTATTTTATGTGGAATAAAGGATACTGATATGATAGAATGCTAATGATGAAAAGAAGGAGAGGAAGAGGAAATGGTAGGTAGTATTGGATTAAAGAAAGAGGAGCAGAGGTGTCTTAGTGTTCTTTTCTTTAATGAAATATTGGTCTTTTTACCCTGCAATGGAATAAAGAACAGAGATGACAGGAGAAAAGCCATGTAGATTTCAGTGCTGACATTCCCAGGGGATAAAAAGAAGAGATGTTATTAAAAAAAAACAGCTGGAGTTGTCTAGCACTGCTGAATGAAGAATGGCTTGAATGTGCAGACTTCTTTTTTAATCAATGTTTGAAGTTATTGCTACTGGATGCTGGCTCTGCTGTGAGAAAACACTTAGCATATTTGTGTATGACAGAGGATCTCAACTTGTTGTGAGAGAGGATTGCCGACTGTGTGTTGCTCTGAGAGTGTTTGAGGCCTGATGGTCTGATTTTTAATTGGTTGGAAAACAAAAGCGTATAATCTCCCTGTTTCCCACTCAACACAGCTAGCCAATCTTTAATTATCGTTTCCTTTGTGTCTTTCTCTTCAGCTTTCCCCTTTCCCTTTCCACCTATGATCTTTTCTTCCAAATTGACAGAACCATCTCTTCTCTCCTCAAATCAGCATCTCTGTGTTGCAGTCGCCTCTTTCCCTACACCTCTCTCCTCTCGACTCTCCTCTTCTCTCTACTCTCCTCTCCTCTCTTCCCCGCGCCTCTATCCTCCCGTCAGCTTCTCTCTATCACAGCTGCATCTTACCCTGTTGATTGACGCCTCCTTTCCTCCAATCGGCGACCCTCTGTCCTTACTAGCTGTCACTTTTCCACCAATGTCTCAATGCGCAATGCAAAATTATGATTCATTCTGGTTCATTCCTCCAATCGGCACCCCTCTGCCTAGACTTGCTTACCTTTGCACCAATCTCTTTCTCCGAACCTTTTGACTGACACCTCTCTCCTCCAATCAGCACCCCTCTGCCCAAGCTATCTTACTAGCTTACCTTTGCACCAATCTCTTTTTCTCACATTTTGACTGACACCTCTCTCCTCCAATCAACAACCCTCTACCCAAGCTAGCTTACTAGCTTACCTTTGCACCAATTTCTTTCTCCCACCTTTTGACTGACGCCTTCTCTCCTCCAATCGGCAGCTGTCTGGCCCCGGCTGCAGGCGGTCCAGCTCGGACGCGGCCTATGAGACGTGCGCGGAGGCGGTGAGGGCGCAGCGCGAGTGTCGTCTGCGTCCGCACTACAGCGACCCCATGCCGGCCGACGCCGCCAAGCGCAAACAGCTGGAGATGAAGATCGCCGCCGCTGCACGCCTGCACAGCCACCGCCGCGACCGCGACCACGGTGAGTAGTACACACACACACACACACACACACACACACACACACACACACACACACACACACGTCGCAGAGACCGCGACCACGGTGAATCACTCTGTAACACACACACACACACACACACACACGCGCCGCAGAGACGGCGACCACGTTGAGTTACACTGTAGTAAACACACACACACACACACACACACGCACACGCCGCCGCGACCGCGACCACGGTCAGTTACACACACACACACGCACACACACGTACACGCACACAAACACACACAGACACACACACACACACACACACACACACACACACACACACACACACACCACCACACAGCCACCGCCGAGACCGCGACCACGGTGAGTAGTACACACACACACACGCACGCACCCGCACACACACTCACACACA
>NC_085869.1:8085315-8181044 GCF_034702125.1 Engraulis encrasicolus | reverse complement strand
GGGCACCCAACACCCCCCGGGCACCGCAAAAAAAAAACACACTCACACACACACACACACTCCCATACACAAACACACACACACAAACAAACCTGCTGCACAGCCACCGCCGACACCGCAACCACGGTGAGTTACACTGTAGTCCGTACACACACCGCCGTGACCTAGTGGTTAGGGAGGTGGTCTTGAGATCAGAGGGTTGCAGGTTTGAATCCCTTACTGTACCTCTTCTAACACCTCCCTCCACGGTTGAAGTGTCCTTGAGGAAGGCACCTAAGCCACATTGCTCCAGGGAGTGTAACCAATACCCTGACAATATCTTTAAGTCGCTTTGGGGTCATTCCACGCCAAATCAACAAGAGCCCGCGCACTTAGGTCTCAAAAAATTCTGAAAATATTACTGAGTGTACCCATGGTACTTAAGAGAAACACTGTAAATTTATTTGAATGTAAGATGTATACTCTCCATGTTACAGCCAATTTCACTGGGGGAGGGGGGTGCCCATTTTGTTCACACTCTTTTTTTTGTCAAAGTTCACAAGCCCGTAGCTCAAGAACTAAACCATGTAGGAAGCTCAAATTTGGCATGCTGGTACATAGATTGGAATAGTTAGTTGCAAAACTGTCAGTTTTGGTCTGTATGATCCTGCATCGTCATAGCATTCCCTCAAAGATGATGCAAATTGTACTGGAGTTTTTGGCTGTGCTCTGTTTAGGCCTTCAGAAGACATATTTGTGCCCAACATAGCCTCATGATTTTTTCCCCATGTAGATACAAGTAGAAACACTCCCATAAAAATCTATAGATAGAAAGGAAACCCCATCAGTGTTTGACCAGAATACCTCACAAGCCTGACAAATCATTTTGGGTGTCATTTTCAGAGCACCAGAACACCTTGTGGGATTGTCCATAGATTTTTATTTAATTTTTTTCTTCATTCTCCATGAAGTCTTCTTTTTAAAAATGCTAATGAGACTTGTCTTATGTGATGTTTTCATTTTTAATTTCCACCCTGAACATGGGCAAAATGCAAAAAGAGAGCAACATGATTTCGATAACATTTAATGTAAAGACTAAATAATCAAATGCAAATTTTGCCCAGACATGATCACCCAAGAGTCCCTGTGCAGGGGTGCAGGTATCCCTTTCAATTTCAATGATTTCAGGAGCGTTCAATGTGGGAGCAGGTTCGCACACCAAAAGAGACAGTAGGTCAGGCACAAAGAGTCATGTTGTTACTTTTTTTGACCAGCAGATGGCAGCGGAAGAAACGCATAGAAAACATATTGCTCTCAATGTGCAGGTTTCCCATGTTCAGGTTGGAAATTAAACAAGAAAACATCACATAAGACAAGTATCATTGGCATTTTTAAAAAGAAGAATTCATGGAGAATGAAGAAAAAAATAAAATAAAAATCTGTGGACAATCCCACAAGGGGTTCTGGAGCTCTGAAAATGACACCCAAAATTATTTGTCAGACTTGTGAGGTCTTCTGGTCAAACACTGATGGGGTTTCCTTTCTATTTATAGCTTTTTATGAGAGTGTTCCTACTTGTCTCTAGAAGGGAAAAACATCAAGAGGCTATGTTGGGCAGAAATATGTCTTCTGAAGGCCTAAACAGAGCACAGCCAAAAACTCCAGTACAATTTGTATCATCTTTGAGGGAATGCTATGACGATGCAGGATCATACAGACCAAAACTGACAGTTTAGCAACAAACTAGTCCTATCTATGTACCAGCATGCCAAATTTGAGCTTCCTACATGGTTTAGTTCTTGAGCTACTGGCTTGTGGACTTGGACAAAAAAAAGAGTGTGAACAAAATGGGCACCCCCCTCCCCCAGTAAAATTGGCTGTAACACGGAGAGTATACATCTTACATTCAAATAAATCTACAGTGTTTCTCTTAAGTACCATGGGTACACTTGGTAATATTTTCAGAATTTTTTGAGACCTAAGCGTGCGGGCTCTTGTTGATTTGGCGTGGAATGACCCTTTGGATAAAAGCATCAGCTAAATGTAATGTAATAATAATACAGCTATTAATTATATTACAAGCAGTCTATATCTGGACAAAACAATCACGCACCTCTATCCCCATGATAACTCATCTCATTATATTCATCACATCTGATCAACCAGCCGCACGCCTGCCAGTCTAGACAGCGACCGGACATGCCCAGACCTCCTGGGCACATTGTCCACAGTGTGTGTGTGTGTGTGTGCGTGTGCGTGTGTGTGTGTGTGTGTGTGTGTTTGCCTGTGTGTGTGTGTGTGTGTGTGTGCGTGCGCGTGCATGTGTGTGGTCATTTTGCGACACGCTTTGGCTGGCTCTGTCAGTCGCTTCACCTCTCTCTGTAAGTAGCGGTGGTGGTGTGACTGTGTGTGTGTGTGTGTGTGTGTGTGTGTGTGAGTGTGAGTGAGTGAGTGAGTGAGTGAGTGAGTGAGTGAGTGAGTGAGTGAGTGAGTGAGTGAGTGAGTGAGTGAGTGAGTGAGTGAGTGAGTGAGTGAGTGAGTGAGTGAGTGAGTGAGTGAGTGAGCGGTGGTGGTGTGACTGTGTGTGTGTGAGTGAGTGAGTGTGTGCGTGCGTGAGAAAGAGAGAGAGACCCTGAAGCAAGCTCTAATCCTCATAAACAACTGCACTGCAGCTGCCTACTCCTTTCTCTCTCTTCTTCACTGTCTTTCAATTACTTTTCTTCTCATTCTTTCTCTCTCTTTCACACACACACACACACACACACACACACACACACACACACACACACACACACACACACATGCTCTCAGTCTATTGAAGCCTTGTCCATGTTCGGGAAATGTTCAATAAATGCTGTTTTGCTAGCAGCAGCAATATGCAGCATCGACCCAGAGACATACACCCTGCCCTCCTCCCCTCCTCCCCTCCTTCCCTCCATCTCTGCTTCTCTCCTTCTCTCCTCCCCTTCTTCCCTACTTCTCTCCTTCCCTCCTTCCCTCCTTCCCCCCTTCTCTCTTTCTCTCCTTCCCTCCTTCCCCCCTTCTCTCTTTCTCTCCTTCCCTCCTCCCCTCCTTCCCCCCTTCTCTCTTTCTCTCCTTCCCTCCATCTCTGCTTCTCTCTTTCTCTCCTTCCCTCCTTCACTCCTTCTCTCTTTCTCTCCTTCCCTCCTTCACTCCTTCTCTCCTTCCCCCCTTCTCTCTTTCTCTCCTTCCCTTCTCCTCTCCTTCACTCCTTCACTCCTTCCGTCCTTCCCTCCTTCCGTCCTTCCCTCCTCCTCTCCTTCCCTCCTTCCCCCCTTCTCTCTTTCTCTCCGTCTCTCCTTCTCTCCTCCTCTCCTTCCCTCCTCCTCTCCTTCCCTCCTCCTCTCCTTCCCTCCTCCTCTCCTTCCGTCCTTCCCCCCTTCTCTCTTTCTCTCCTTCCCTCCTCCTCTGCTTCTCTCCTTCCCCCCTTCTCTCTTTCTCTCCTTCCCTCCTTACCTCCTTCCCTTCTTCCCTCCTTTCCTCTTCTGAGATGGTGGCTACTAGCAAGCCTCTGGGACCCCCAGGGAAATGTCATTCACTCAAGCGTCAAAGAAAAAAAAAAGAGAGCTGTCGTCTCACACGTCACAAAAATAGTACAGTGCGTCTACACTGTAAAAAGAGATCTATAGGATTTACTCAATTAAATTGGTGTAAGGATTTCCACAGTCCTAAATAGAGTATTACGTACCCCTACATATTCAGTTAAGATTAACCAATTCCAGAAGTTCTGTTATACTGACCACATCAAAGTAAAAAATACTGGTAAAAATGAGGTAACATTTACTCATTTCAGGTAGCTTTTTATCACCACTTGTTACTGTTAAAAATGGGTTAAAATTTACTCATTTCATGTAGCTTTTTATTAACACCTATTACTGATAAAAATGGGTTAATGTTTACTCATTTCATGTAGCTTTTTATTACCACTTGTTACTGTTAAAAATTGGTTAAAATGTACTCATTTCATTTAGCTTTTTATTAACACCTATTACTGATAAAAATGGGTTAACGTTTACTCATTTCATGGAGCCTTTTAGTATTACTGCTTTTTCATCAATTGTTAATTATTCTGATTACTTTATTGCTGTGTTATTCTTATTCCTATTAAGCAGAGGTGAAAAGAGTACTAAAATATTTTAGTACTCTTTTCACCTCTGGTTAATAGGAATAAGAAAAACACAACAATAAAGTAATCAGAATAATTACTCTGTTGAAATTGTACTCAATCACAAGTAAATGTACCATTGAAAGAATCTACTTAGGTAAAAATAAAAAGTATATCATTTCAAATTAAAATAAACTTTGAGAAAAACTAAAAAGTTACTTTTTAACAATCAGTGTTTTCTGCCTCTACTTTTTTACTTTACTGTTGTGCAAACGTCCACCAGGGAAATTACAATTACAACAAACCTGTGCATATCAACCAAGATGTTTTATTTAAAGGGATATCGCTAACAGGAAAATGTGAAAAATGAGCAGATACACAATGTTTCAGTTTATCTCACAAAAAGTAAACAAACATAAACAACAGGACCATTTAATTCACGAGTTTGCCCTGGAGTATGGTAACCATAGGCAATAGGCATAATTCGATGTTAGCTGGCCTCTGTCCTGGGACCCTGCGGAGATCATGCGGCACAAGATCCGCTTCCACCCCATAAGTGTAGGGGACATGTAGCTGGGTGATCCAGTGAGATGAGGGAGTGGGGGAGGTGCTGGGACAATTAGGATAGCCTTTGTGCATGACAGGGGAAGGAGGGAAGGAGGAATTTAAATTTACGCGAAGGCGGAAGCTAGATATGGCAACTGTCAATAACTCTCAGACTTCCTCCAGAACTAGGTTTATATAAACAATATGTAGAATTTGTCGCAGTTTTTGACAGAAATAGTCAAATTTTGTTCCGTTTTCACTTTGTTACTTATAAAGGCTCATCAGTGTATAGTGTTCTACCATTAAACTGCACACATAAAAAGGATACTAGTTTCTTTTAAAAAAGGATATCAGTTCGAGTCTATTTGGTGTCCAGGACAACAGTTTCAAACAAACGGGCTGCTCTACTTTTCAAAGACTAAATCCAAGAATTCGTTTTACTCTTTGAGGAAGACATACAGCATTGAAACATCAGAGTCCAACCATACTGATAACATTGCAAAGATCTCCTACTTATTACAAAATCACTTGTTTAGTGGTAAATAGTTGGGATACGGGACAATTAACCGGTCAGGCCACTCAGAGAAACCATTAGCAATTACAGCATACTGTATACTGGAGAGGCCAGTAGAGCTGCAAACTGGCTCACAGAGACCGGAGGTGCTGTGGACGTTGAAGGCACGGTGGATGGTGGCAGGGATGACCCAGGTGCTGCAGGCACAGTGATGGCTGGCAGCATGGTGGGGAGTGGCACGGATGACCCAGGCGCTGCAGGCACGGTGATGGCTGGCGGCACGGATGACCCAAAAGGTGGATGGTGGCAGGGACAACCCAGAGCATGGCAGTATGGTGGAAAGAGCTGCTGCACCGAGTGGAGGGACTTCAGGGATGGGCACAGTGAAGTCCTCAACCTTTTCATGATTGTCCTCCACTGCGATGACCCTTTTAACAATAACACGTACTGATTACTACATATGCGAGTGAAATACAGTATGCCAAAAAGAGTAAAAAGTTAATGGACAGAAAAACAACGTACAGTGCCTCTATTTATATGCCCAGTATCTCCTCTCGTTCCTCTTCAGGACCATCATCTCAGGTGTGACCACAGAACACTGTCGCCTTCTGTCATCAGGCTGCCCTTCTCCCGCTCCTGGGTCTTCTCAATGTTGTCAGTTGTCACGTACCTGAACACAACCCTGTGACAAGATACACTATTAAGAATACTCATTGGTTAAACTATTTTTTTAAAAGGTACATTCTATGGTCTGTTTTGGTCATCTGTCTAGAGCTGAAAAAGTAAAGGGGTTGAGTTATTAGTAACAGTTGTGACCAATCCACAGTGTATTTGCCCTCTACACAGCTCTTGACAGCTTCAAATAGAAGTTAAGTCATCAGACTGCTCACGCATTGTTGACTCAAACACACACACAGACAGTGCAGACCCTAAAGAGAGAAGACCTGCCGTCCTTTTTAAAATAGAGACCGTAAAAAGAACACTTGTTATGCTATTCTACAGGAATAGGCTGTTTCAGAACATAGGAGTTTGTTTCAAGAAATTTAAGAACGACTGGACTGAGGCCACCATAAGGAATGAGTGGTGCCCACTTCATATCTGAAGTTAACGTGACCATCCATTTGCTTATTTCAGAAATAACACCTGGCTAGTTTCTTTACAAATGTGCATACATGGTCCATTGTGCTCCAACAATGAGAGCGCAGCTTGATTATGTCACATCTGTATGCAAACAGTAAAGGGATCTATTGACCTCAAAGGTGCACTGTGAAATGTATTTGGCAGTCTCTTTCCATAATTCATGCGGCCCAGTCATAAATCTTTTTCACTGATTCTTACCACCACCATCAAATTCAAAATATTCTCTGACTGCGCAAATTGCAATATTAGTTATAATAGTACTAACTGTAAATATGAGTTTATTATTTAGTAAATATTCATGAAAAGATCAAATTAGGCACCACAGTTGCAAAATCTACTCTGCCACCATCCTACACAGTGCACAGTGCAACAAGGACAGCAAGCCTGAGTGAGTGAAAATGGCTATTAATATAATAATAATAATAATAATTGTATTTGTATAGCACTGTGTCATACAAGGCATGTAACTCTGAAGAAAAATAAACAGATAACATGACAGTGTTATGGCCTTTAAGTCTGTTTATTTTTCTTCAGTCTGCGACTTACCCTGTTCCAGAATGACTTCAGGACAACCATGCATAAAAAAGATGCAACACCACTGCCTGAAACACATATTAAAAGCACATAACAATTAAGTTACAAGTAAGTCATTCTCGGTCATTAATATGCTTTACTTGCCACACACCACATAGGCTGTAGCTTACATGAGAGGTAAGCAGCTACCGCCTTTTCTCAACTCCTGCAGTAGGCAGAAGCAGAACACCTTCATTATGCGCACACCATTGTGAATAATTTGACGTGGATAAAGTTTAAGAAGTTGTACTTTTACACTCGATTCTTATGTAAACATTTCTACCCCTTGCAATTGCTATCCGTTTTGAAGCATTTGTTTCACTTTTTTATACTAGTTATGAAAATATAGGCTACCGGTCTCTTTTCGTTGGACTGCCCTTCCTAATGTCAAACGTCATCACTTCGGTACAACTGAAGTGTGTGCGGACTGCGAAGACCAGCGAGAGAGAGAGAGAGAGAGAGAGAGAAGGGCTGTGCTTATGGAACCTGCGCGTGTCTGTTCATAGACTATGAAAGCAACTATCAAACTATCGTTGTCAAAACTAACCCTGAGATTGAGTTGGCAACGTCCAACAAAAAATAACTGACTCCATGTTAGGTGATGTTATGACCGTGGATGAGCACATTGGGAGGTCCCTCGCCAAAAACCTCCTCTCACCACTACTCAGAGTAGCATTGGTCTACATATGACTACTTACTATGATACATTTACAACAAACTAATCAATTTCTCCTCGCAATGTTAACTGATTGATCATTTGTTTGCGTTTATGCTCAGCAGGATTTAGCATGTCTATGGTGGCGTTGTTTAAAAAGTTATTTGATGATCGATTCCTCTCGCTCCCCCTCTCCCTTCCCAGTAACACAGGCAGGCACCCGGCATGCACACACACCGTCTGTCTCGCTCCTCATCTTCAAACTGTCATTCAAACTAAAAATGTCTACGATTATGATTAATAATAGGCCTACAAAAGAGTCTTTAGTTGACTCGGCACGGAGGCATCCCAGAATGATGACTGTTTACGCACACTGCTTTGACAGTTGATATGAAGCATTTCGTCGCGCATTTCATTGATTTGAAAACTTGGTGACCATAGGAATTTACACATTTTTAAAACAACATTCAAAGAGGACGATTCGCGACGGGAACTGCTGAAAGACTTACGATGAAGGATTCAGTGACCAGCTACAAACGTAGCCGTTCCATGTTGAATTGTGGAGAATGAAAGAGTGAAGTAATGTGCCGTTCGTAGTCTGTCTACGAGCACAGTCCTTTAGGTGCATGTAAGATTATCACACTACAGCCTTGTGTGAAAGCAAAAAAGGAGGGTATCTTGTAGAATTTTCTCCTCCGTGCTTTCGCGTGATGCAGAGCATCAAGTGGCAGTGGCAGCGCAAACAGTGGATGGATCATTCGGCCACAAATATTTGTAGAACGACACACGAGGTCAGGTCACCACCAGCAGCCAGTCCCAGTCTGCGCGCCAAAACTAGCCGACAAGGCAACATTTGAGAATGGGAAAAAAAACTCGGCTGCAGTGGGTTTCATTCTACAACATTTTGAAATTGGTAGTGCTATCTGTTCATCTTGAACACAGTGCATACTTGTTGCCTTTTCCAAACGAAGTTTGAACGGCAGCTACATGGTCCATTGACCTGTCTGTCTGCCCAGTGCGTTGCTGATAGCAGCTGCCTGAGTCACAGCCAGACAGTCATTACGAGCCAACTACAACTCTAGCGTGATTTAGTTTCCTTTTGATCATTGTTCATGTTTTGTATTCCATGTTTAATGCACGACTGGCCAGCTTACCTTCTGAATTTGTCCCGTCCATTGGAAGTTCACTTCATCCGCTAAGAGGCTCGCCACAGTCGCCGGTTGATTCTTCTTCCAATGAAGTCCCAGAAAGCAATGCGCATTGCGGGCCTTAACCAATTTCAATAGGTAGTTTTGACAGAGACGGTTTGGATCATACTAGCCAATAGTATTAGTTACAGTGTTGGAATGTAAATTGGGTAAAGTTTAGTCATTTATAGGTAGTTTCGACACTGGCCATTAGTATTAGTTATAGCGTATGAATGCAAATTAGGTATAGTTTAGTCATTTCTCACCAGTACCAAGTCCTAGTCCTTATTTATAGGTAGAGTGAGTATATTATACCCCTTGCATCAGAGTAACCTCAGCAACCTAATTTGTTGGGGTAAAAAATATTCATTTTTTGTCAGTGAAATGTACTGCCCCTCAAAATCCTTTTTATCAGTGTACTTGGGCTCTAAGAGAATGTTCATGATGGATGGATGGCTTTGCTGACAACAGCAGCTTCCTTGACCTGCATTGGTCATCTCACTCTTTTTTCACCATCGCTTTCTTTCTTTCTTTCTTTCTTTCTTTCTTTCTTTATTTCTTTCTTTCTTTCTTTCTTTATTTCTTTCTTTCTTTCTTTCTTTCTTTCTTTCTTTCTTTCTCCCTCTGTTATGTCCTCTCATTCTCTCACTTACAAACTCTGCCCTGTTTTCCCTCTCTCTCTACCACTCTCTCTCTCTCTCTGTGGTTCTCTCTCTCTCTCTCTCCAACTGTTGGTTTGCCTCCCATCCCTCTCTCTTTACAGAACTACTGTACACCCCTGTCTCTCTCCGTCTACCCATCCTCTCTTGTGTGCTTCATCTCTCTCCCTCCACTGAAGGCTTAGTGGACCACCCAAACAAAAGGGACAGAGGAAAAGCACTGTTCAAATGTACTAAATCATAAAGGGGAAGAAGCCTTTTTTACTTTGGGAAGCAGCTAGCTGCTGAGATGGGAGTTAAAAAGAGAATCGTCCCCCACCGCGACATTACAAAGAGATGGGATTTAAAAAGGAGAATCGTCCCCCACATTACAAGGAGATGCTGGGCCCCATGTGCCTTTGCAGATAGCAGCTTCCTCTGGCGACAGCATCTCACTGGCTACAGCTATGGTACTGTGTCTTTGCAAGCTACAAACACAGAAAAGGAAATGAATGGAAAGGAAAAGAAAGGACGGGAAAGGAACAGAGAGGAAAGGAAATAAAAGGAAAGGAAAGGAAAAGAAAGGAGAGGAGAGGAGAGGAAAGGAAAGGAAAGGAAAGAAAAGAAAAGAAAAGAAAAGAAAAGAAAAGAAAAGAAAAGAAAAGAAAAGAAAAGAAAAGAAAAGAAAAGGACTGGAAAGGAAAGGAAAGGAAAGGACAGGACAGGAAATGAAAGGAAAGGAGAGGAAAGGAGAGGAGAGGAGAGGAGAGGGAAGGAAAGGAGAGGAAAGGAGAGGGAAGGAAAGGAGAGGAGAGGGAAGGAAAAGAGAGGAAAGGAAAGGACTGGAAAGGAAAGGAAAGGAAAGGACAGGACAGGAAATGAAAGGAAAGGAGAGGAAAGGAGAGGAGAGGAAAGGAAAGGAGAGGAAAGGAAAGGATGGGAAAGGAGGGGCAAAGGGTGGTGGGGGCATGTAAAGGAAGGAAATGTAAAGGAAGGGAACTGCCAGAAGAGTAGAGGAAAGTGGAGTACATGCAGGAGGCAATGAGACAAAAATACAAAATTGGAAGAAAAGACAATTAAGGAAAGGAAGGGATCCGGGGAGAAAATAAGGAAAACAAAGTGAATGGAAAGACATTAAAGTAGCAGTGGTCTCCAATTTTTTTTCCCAAGGGTCAAATTGTTTAGCGCAAATGAAGCCGAGGGCCAAACAAATTGCACGACTGTGATGGCCAAAGACACATACATGTTTTCATCAGTTCCATCCTCATGGCGGGCCATGCCCAAGCAGGATTTGGCTGCGGGCCACCATTTGGAGACCATTAGAGTGCAAGCAAAGGAATAGCATGAAAATAGAGGGGATGAAAGGGCAGGAAGTGTGGAGGAGAGGAGAGGAGAGGAGAGGAGAGGAGAGGAGAGGAGAGCAGAGAGGAGAGGAGAGGAGAGGAGAGGAGAGGAGAGGAGAGGAGAGGAGAGGAGAGGAGAGGAGAGCAGAGAGGACGTTAAGGGATTGCCTTCGCTAATAACATCCAGCAACACTCTCTGCAGTGCACCGTGCTGCATTGGCATAGCTTATCTTTCTCCTCTCTCTCTTTCTCTCTCGTTCGCCCTCTCTCTCTATCATACTTTCTCTAATTCTCTCTCTCTCTCATACTCTCTCTCTGTCCTTCTCTCTCTTCGTCTCTCTCTTGCTCTCTCTCGCTCTCTCTCACTGTCTCTCATTCTCACTTCATACCTTCCCTCTCACTCTCTCTTTCTATCTCTCATTCTGTCTCTCATTCTCCCTCTCCCTCTCTCTTTCTCTCTCTCTCTCTCTCTCTCTCTCTCTCTCTCTCTCTCTCTCTCTCTCTCTCTCTCTCTCTCTCTCTCTCTCTTTCATTCTCACTTCACTGTAGTCTTGTCAGTCCTGTCGTGTATTGAGAAACCCATCTCCTCCTGCTGAACAGCTCTGCTCTGCCCGTGTGCCTCTTGGCTGATAGCAGCAGCAGTAACTAACTACTGCACTGACTGCAGCCCTCACCACTGTCATTCCAGAGGGGAGGAGAGGAGAGGAGAGGAGAGGAGAGGAGAGACGAGAGGAGAGGAGAGGAAAGGAGCAGGAGAGGAGAGGAGAGGAGAGGAGAGGAGAGGAGAGGAGAGGGGAGGAGAGGAGAGGAGTGGAGTGGAGAGGGGAGAAGAGGAAAGAAGGGAAGAAGAGAGGAGAGGAGATGAGAGGAGAGAAGGGGAGAGGAGAGGAGAGGAGAGGAGAGAAGAGGCGAGGAGAGGGGGAGAGGAGAGGAGATGGGAGGGAGAGAGGGCATGAGGAGAGGAGAGGAGCACAGAGGAGAGGAGACGAGAGGAGTATAGATGAGATGAGATGAGTTGAGATGAGATGAGAGGAGAGGAGAGGAAAGGAGAGGAGAGAAGTGAGAGGAGGAGAGGAGAGGAGAGGAGAGGAGAGGAGTGGAGAGGAAAGGAACGGAAAGGAGAGGAGAGGACATGAGAGGAGAGGAGTTGCGGATAAGAGAGGAAAGGAGAGGAGAGGAGGGGAGAGGAGAGGAGAGGAGAGGAGAGGAGAGGAGAGGAGAGGAGTTGCGGATAAGAGAGGAGTGGAGAGGGGAGGAGAGGAGAGGACAAAAGAAGAGGGGAGGAGTTGGGAGAAGAGAAGAGTTTACGAAAGGAAAGAAGAGGGCCATCCATCCATCCACTCATGTTAATACTGTTGCTAACTGATAACAGAGGCGTCTCTCTGTGAGTGCAATCAGCCAGCCAGAGCTGGGCAATATCACACAGGACGGGACCAGGGCCACATCAGGGACAGAGCTGGGCCACATCAGGGCCAAAGCAGGGCTCTAGGTAGACATGGCAACTGTATCTGCTGTGTTAAGCGAGACCTAGGCTTAATTACGGCTTCCCCACTTGTACTAGGGCTACATCGGTTAGACCAGGGCTTTTCTTTTCATCACCAGCCAAACTCGCTAGTAGTGGTTAATCGTACTAGCCCAACACACACTCACTAATAGGCCAAAGTGGCTAGTCTTTTCTACCAGCCAAAATGAAATTTCACCAGCATTTGGACTGTTGGTGGGGGAGTACCAGTGCTCCCCCCCCCATCCTGCTCACTTGGGTTTTCTTTTACGGGCCCCCTTGTCATAGGTGAGGCATAACATGCAATTCCACAAACCACTACAGTAATGTTGGGTCCTCGGATGTTTCCCAGACTCTCGATCCCACCCTCCACCCACCCACACCCTGCCTCCGCTTTTGAAGTGGATCAGGGCCTTGTTACTGCCTCAACAGGGCCACATATGGACCAGGCAAGGGCATCAGGGCTATAGCGGGCCCAAATGGATTCCGCACCCTATGCCGTTACCTGCTGCGTTCAGCACCAGACCAGACCAGGGCCTTATCACTGCCGTCTCATCAAGGGCCACTTGAGAGCCCCACTAGACTAGACTGCAGCCACTCCAGCTGGATCTGCTGCTGTGCTCATTGCTTCCTTAAATCCATTTTAGCCCAAGCCCTTTTTGGGAAAATGTGCCCTCTCCCTATTAAAACCTAAATATCTCAGCACATAAAAACATGAAATAAGTTGCATTTTTGAAGCTAGAACCTTCATTTTGCACTAGAATGTGTTCATTCAGCTCTAACATACCCACATTTTTAATAAAACAGCTCAAATCTCAAGAACCTTAATGCAGCGTATATGTCGCTCCAGGACACAATGGGTTAAATTCATTCATAAATAAATAATAGATAAGACATTCCACTGCTCTAAGCATAAATAGCTGAGGTCATTTGGGACAATCTGATTGGCTACAGAGAACAGTAAGTGGCCATTGTGATGTCAGAGCTTTGAGATTGGTAGATATTGCCAATCGCTTTATGGACATACTGGAAGACATTGTGTCAGTCAGATGATGTGAAATCCTAAACTGTAACAGTGTAGTGTGTTTGTTTGCTATTGTTGTGATTTTTTCAGGAGCAGATTGTGAGTGATGTCTGTCCCATGATGTGATGTAACATGCTGTTCCTCAGCCACTAAGCTCCCCTCATCATAAGCCTGCCAATGCCCCCCTTAGTATTACAATAAAATAGACTAATGCCCCCTTAGTATTACAGTTTTTCTCGATTGCTTACACACAATTTTCTGAATCTGTTCTCGAATTCTCAGAACTCTACACACAAATCTCCAAACCTCACACGCAACGGGCAGAACTCTTCACTTCCTCTGAAAAATGCACGTCTTGTCTCAAAACAATGTACTCTCTTCTAAAAACCTCATTTTGTTCTCAAATGATACACACAAGCAGTCATTTCAATACATTCTTATGTGAACCATTGAACACTAATATGCACAAGGTAAAACTCTATACTCAACTTGGCACGCAGTAGAAGCTTATTTTCTTCACTGTTCTATTCACTAAAGAGAGTATTTTTCTGTAGCAAAATACTGAAATATTGTTTTTAGACTCGGAGTACACAAATGTGTGGCAAAAAATATATTTTACATATTTTTCTGACATTTTTTAAAAATGTACTAATTTATTGTAAAATATTGGGTAACCACATGAAAGTGATCTCTTGTATAACATCTTTTGGAGTTCAAAAACTAAACAAATGTGTTTTCTCACTGCATCCACTCATGTTTTCATCAATATCACATGCAATGTTTGTCCTTATGGGGTGATGATTTCAGATTGTAAACCGGTATGAAGATGAGGAAGTGAACATAGGGTGGCAGTTGATTTTAGTATTTTGAATGGCAGTGTGTTCAATGCGACAACCAGGGTTTTTCTTCATGAAAATTGTGTGTAATCCAGAAAATTGTGTGTAGTGGTTTGAAAAGAGTGTGTTTTAAAACTGAAATGTGAGTGTAAATAAGGAATTGTGTTTAGTGTTCAGTGACACTGGTTAGGGGAGTTGGGAAATGGGTGAGATGTTCCGAGAATTGTGTGTGAAGTACCAGAACTTGTGTGGAGGCAATCGAGAAAAACTGTAAAACAAAATAGACTAATGCCCCCCAATGGGAACTAAGCCCCGCCTCCACTCAGCTTTGTCCTTCTCAACGCCCCCTAGGGCTCCCCAACGCCCCCTGGGGGGCTGTAGCGCCCCTGTTGAGAAACACTACTTTAGCCCCCTAAGCTCCTCTCCCTGCCCCCTGCCCTCTGCCCCCTACCCACATTAAACATGTTCAGCACATGCCCATCAATAAGGCCATCTGCCGATCATGTTAAGACTAATGTGGCCATCGAGTGGTTGTGTTTATTGGCCGCCTATTGGCTAATGCATTAATCACGGCACTAGAATATGCATATGCCTTTTAAACTATTACTGCATGTTTTTAAACCATTACTGCATGGTTTCAAAATATTGCTGCATGGTTTTGATGCTCTGACTCTGGTGTCATTTACACATTGTTTTTTTTCCTGTTAAGTGCCATTTTATGGCAATACTCTTACAGACGTGATAAATTGAAATGCTCATATTTTTTATTTTTGGTGGTTTTAGTCTCCTTTTCATATGGTAATTGGTCATCAGAGGGAGATGAGTTGTTGAGGCTGTTGACTTAATGTGAGCTTGTAAAAATCCTCAAATGAAGAGATATGTACTTTAGGACATAAATGAGTGTTATTGTTGTGCTGTTAGGCCTCTCGAGTGGGGAGACATTTGCATGCTGTCTAGCCAGCTAATTAGGTGTATCCCTCTCCTTGTAGTTGATATGTTCAAATTGAATGGGAGAGTAGGCACCATAAAACACATTGCTATTATCTGAAGTGCAATATATATCGAATCATTATGTGTTGATATTTTGTAAGGAAATCACAAAAAAATATTATAAAGTACATTATGTGATTAAATGATAATATAGGTGGGTACCTGCCATAGGAACAAAACAAATAATGTGCATTTACACAATGACAAGCTACATATCAAAATGATTCGTGCAGACTGAGTTTCAATAAGATGACATAACCTTACATTACATTACATTACATTACATTACACGTAGCCAGTGCTCTAAATGAACACCAGCCAACCAGCCAACCAGCCAAATGCTGGTGACATTTCAGTTTGGCAGGTAGAAAAGAACTTACTATCCACTTTGACAAATTAGCGAGTGTGTGCTGACTAGTAAGGTTATCTACTAGCCATTTTGGCTGGGGATGAAAAAAGTGAATTTAGAGTCATGCATGTAGCCAGTGTTGCCAGATTGGTCTGTTTCCCGCCCAACTGGGCTGCTTACCATGCCCGTGTGCGGGGAAAAATGGCATTATGCAGAAAAACCCGCCCAATTTTTGCCATGGAAATCAATACAATTGGGCGGGATTTAGTGCCTCTAGGCGGGTTTTGAGCATTTTTTGGGCTGGAAATCATCAGCCTCATCTGGCAACCCTGCATGTAGCTGATGCTTTTATCTAAGGCCGCTCTGAGCAGCGCACTGAGGAGGGTTCAGGGGACGTTGTGGTGTGGTGGCCGGCGGACTCTTAATTTACAAAAAATTACTCTCCATAACAAATACTACATTAAGTGAGAAGCAAAAGTCTACCTGGGAATATCCAGCTCCCATTGTCATTGAGACACAGCAGAGCACTCCACAGCACACAAGTGAACACTGCACACTGCACACTAACTGTACTCATCACTTCTCTTCTGTCTCCACAGCGATCTACAGCATCCACAGTAGTTCATTCTAATACTATACTGTACTATACTATACTATGCTATTCTATACTTTACTATACTATTCTATACTATACTATACTATGCTATCCTAACTCTACTCATCTACCTCGATTGTGTTTTCTTCAGCGATCATCAGAGTACTTACTATACTATCCTACACATACTGTCCTACTATCCTATACATAAACTCTGCTCATCTTTGTCGATTGTGTTCTCCACAGCGATCATCAGAGGCCGGTCGGAGCCGCGCGGCGAGGAGCGTTCGGGGCTGTGCGGCGGCCATGTGATCGATAATATTATTCTGTACTATACTATCCTAACATAAACTCCACTCTTCTCCACAGCGATCATCAGAGGCCCCTCAGTGATCGATAATATTATTCTGTACTATACTATCCTAACATAAACTCCACTCTTCTCCACAGCGATCATCAGAGGCCGGTCGGAGCCGCGCGGCGAGGAGCGTTCGGGGCTGTGCGGAGGCCGGCGTGCAGGAAGTGGTCAGCACCGCTGGAGCACCGTGAGCAGCCTGAGCGCCGACAGCGGAGTGGTGGGACTCAGCGACGAGCGCGAGGACGAGGACGAGCCGCTACGACACCAGGTCAGACGCCTGCCTTATTTTAGTCTTTTTTTTTACATATTTTTTAAAGGGGTTTTATGCCTTTATTTGACAGGACAGTCAAAGATGGTGACAGTAAGCGAATGGGACAGAGAGTCAGGGGAGGATCGGGAAATGACCTCAGCCGGACTTGAACCGGGGTCCCCATGGGCATGCAAGCCCAAATGTGGGGGGCTTAGCACGCTGTGCCACAGTGCCCCCAGTCTTTCATGAGTTATTAATAGTTATTATTAGGGATGCACGATGTATCGGCCAGATGTATCGGTATCGGCCAATATCGGCCAATATTCAACACATCGGACATCGGTCTGATGGGTAAAACTGGGCCGATGTTAACGCCGATGTTTTTTTATATATGTTACGGTTCTAAAAGAATGGACTTGACGATTACTTTCACTGTTTGTCTTCTATTTTGTCTCTATTTTTGATCTAATTATCACAGGGAGTTAAAAAGTGTTTTTTGGAAATAAGACGACATTCAAAAATTCTGTTTGTTTGCATCATTGTCATCTCTTTTTTTTTTAAAAGAAAGAAAAACATCGGTATCGGTTAATATCGGTCATCGGCCAAAACCGCAATATCATAATCGGATATCGGTATCGGCCGAAATTTTTGACATCGTGCATCCCTAGTCATTATTCATTAATATTAGTATTAGTTTCTTTTTTAACTTAAGGTTTTACTTTTTTATCACTTTATTTTATTTTTCGCCCCGCCTCCTGGCCCCTCCTCCGTGGAGAAAACAATAAAATTTCCGAGCTGTCTGCCTCGCCACAACAACTTTTGAGGGACTGTTTTTCATTCACCATCCCAATTGCAAATGAGAAAAAGACTCTATAATTGAGCTTTTGCAAGATATTGAAATATAATGCTGTTGTCTGTGATGTCATCATGACGAGAAGCGAGTGGAGGAGTATTGGCAGAGGACGCGCTCAACTTCTTGGAAAACCGAAAGTCTTTGGGTGCGAGATAAAAAGCATCAACTTAAGGAAGAAGAAATCCGCACTCACAAACTGCGTCTCATTATTTATTTATATTACCACCATGTCCAAAAAGCAAATGCGTTTCGGCTATCAAGCCTTCATCAGTGCGTGGTACCACGCACTGATGAAGGCTTGATAGCCGAAACGCGTTTGAGGAGGCAAGTGGAGGATGCAAGGTCCCATATTAAGATGCACTTCTTGTAATGCTTTTGTTTTTGTGAAGCGTAAATGCTCAGCCCAGTCTCTGCACTCCGGTTAACTCCTACTAAGGGGGAGGAGCTACAGTGTGTCATTTCCTGTTGCACTCTGCACATGGATCTCAGTCTAGCACTGAACCAGCACAACCCCTCTCACCAGCACTGTCAGGTGATATGCCTGCTCTCTGGCTGTTGTTTTGCTTGCCGTCGCTGGAGTAGACACTGATAACATATAACCTGACGCTGATTAAATGACTGCAGTCTCAAATCGTATAAAACTTTGCTTTGGTCTCGGAGGGAGTTATTACAGTTCAGCTGTGGTGAGGACATCATGTTGACGCATCGTGTTGTGGGGATTGTGGGCACCCCAGAACACCCCAGAAAGGTTGAAATGCACACTGATGACCTCCCTTTTCATTTCGTTTCAATTCGAGACGATTCGAGCCAACACAGCCCCTTCTCTACCGGATTTTAATCTGGGGTGTACTCACTTTTGTGAGTACATGTTCAAACATTCATGGCTGTATTTAGTTTTTTTCTGAGTGAACAAGAAATTTAAGCGATTAAATATGTTGCTAAAAGGTCACTAATCATTGTGTCAAAGTGAAATTTCTGTAATGCTTTCCTATGAAAAGATATACTCAAAAACCTGCAAAACTGTGAGGGGTGTATTCACTTTCGTGATATACTGTATACAGTAGTGCTGTTTCTGTAATGTGATGTGAGCTCAAAACATCTGATGAATATTTGTAGTAGTTTCAAATGTAATGTAACAGTCAGGTTGGGTACCAAAGCTACCACTGAATAAGCAAGCAGAATGCTATATGAATGTGCTGGTCAATGTCTGTCATTAATGGTCTGAGTAGGAGTTTTTTTTTCTTTACCTTGCAGTTTGGGTGATTCACTCACATGTCCTGTGGGTTTTCAGTGATGGTCTGGTAACAGTCATGTCAGTGTGGTTAAATTATTAGCAGCACTTTCACCAACAGAATAACCAGCATACTTTTCAGCATAATTTACTTTTTGATTGCATTTCAATAAAAGGGATATTTGTTTTGGATATTTGAAATAGTTAGATGGTTGTGTACGTCAGTAAGGTGCTTTTGGAGGATGCCATTGGGTGCTAAACAAACAAACAACCAAAGATAAAGCATGTGCCCCTTTGCGCAGAGCCTATGTTACAACTTAACTGTCACCTAAATTAAAATGACCAAGTCTTACTTTGTTACTCTCCTCGCTCTTGGTAATGTCATAGCAATGTTGTTATGATGTAGTTGAGTCTTTTCAGCAATGAGTGAAGGGGCTTGCCAGCTACCATGGCAGAGTTCATGTCCATTACTCCACTCACACTGCAGACAAGCAGACAAAGGAAGAACATAATCAGGTCATGTGTGTGAACATTGCATGTTGCATATTGCAGTGCACTGATTTCATGTTGCTTTGCTAGCTTACAGGGTTTCCTGACAACTCTCTGTGGTTATGGCCACACAATCAAGAGCTAACTGTACGCTCAAAGATGAAAGTTAAAATGCTGAGTTGAGCTGAGGGGTAAGAACACAGTTTCAGATCTGGAGGAGCTGCAGGTGCCGGCCCTCATCACTAGCACAACTCCTCTCTACAGAACAGCACTGTAAGGTGCCTTCTTTGCTGCTGGGCTGTTGTCTTGCCTGGAGTCACTGGAGTACACACCGATAACATATAAGCTGACGCTGACAAAAATCGCTGCATTCTTACATTTTTAAAAATCTTTGCTTTGGTCTCGGAGAGAGTTTGATACAGTACAGCTGTGAGGAGGGCATCATGTCGACATGTCTGCTGGGGATCTGCGGTATCAGCCTGTGTGTGATTGGGTGGATCCTTGCTCTGCATATGGGGAAAGTGTCTGTGGCACGGAGCGTACACACGAAGCAGTGCCACGCGTATGAATACATTGTGGATGGTCTGTGTGGCACGGAGCGTACACACCAAGCAGTGCCGCGCGTATGAATACATTGTGGATGGTCTGTGTGGCACGGAGCGTAGACATGAGGCAGTGCCACGCGTATGAATACATTGTGGATGGTCTGCGTGGCACGGAGCCTAGACACGAAGCAGTGCCACGCGTATGAATACATGCTTCTCTGTATGTCGGCTGGGCCCCTGCTGCCCTTCTGATATGTGGTGGCATCTTGCTGTGCTTTGCCTTTACTCTACCAGAAGAGGGACGCAACAAGCCCCAAACAGCAGCGTACACCAAGCCCAATTCAACAAGCACAGCTAGGAGCGGCCAGAAGGATTATGTTTGAGGAAAATGGCTTTTCTGGCGGGACCGGAAGGATTATATTTGAGAAAAATAGCTTTTCTTGCCCCTTGTTTTGGACTTTGTCCGTTTTGTGTGTTTTGCAACTTTTATAACAGTCACATGTCTCTGACGAACTCCCACCCATCTTCAATAGCAAATGTTCTGTGGAAAACTGCATTGTGTACCACTCTCATAATGCGCTGGCTGCCACCCTACAGACTTCCTGCCAACTCGTTAATCTCACACAAACAGGTGGGTTAAAGGGGTATTTGGAACATGCAAAAGAAGGACATGACATTTCGCAAAAGTTACTGAATTAGCAAGCAGAATACTTTATGAATGTGCTGGCTTTCAGTAATGTAACAGTCATGTCAGTGTGGTCACGTGTAACTATCAGCAGCACCTTCACCAACAGAATAACCAACATACTTTTCAGCATAATTTACTTGTGCTTTTTGATTGCATTTCAATAAAAGGGATATTTGGTTTGGATATTTGAAATAGTTTGATGGTTGTGTACGTCATTAAGGTGCTTTTGGAGGATGACGATGGGTGCTAAATAAACAAACAGATAAAGCATGTGCCCCTGGATTCAAACACTCCACCCCTGAAGAATGACCCATTAACCCCTTTGCACAGAGCCTACCTTATAACCTTACAGTCACCAAAATTATAATGTCCAAGTCTGACATTGTTACTTATGGCTCTAGGTAATGTCATAGCAATGTTGTTATGATGTAGTTGAGTCTTTTCATCAAAGAGTGAATGGGCTTGCCACCTACCATGGCAGAGTTCATGTCCATTACTTCACTCACACTGCAGACAAGCAGACAGTGGATGAAAATAATCAGGTCATGTGCGTACACATTGCATGTTGCATATTGCAGTGCACCCGTCACAAGTTGCTATGCCAGCTTACAGGGTTTCCTGTCAACTCGCTGTGGTTATGGCCACACAATCAAGAGCTAACTGTACGCTCAAAGAGGAAAGTTAAAATGCAAAAGACATCCTCCAACACCTGAGCAGCATGGCTAGATAGAGGAGGATTGTTCCCATGTGACAGTGACATGATTGCTGCTGGGCTGTTGTCTTGCCTGTAGTCACTGGAGTAGACACCGGTTAGATACAGCATAAGCTGACGCTGATAAAATCACTCCAGTCTCAAATCTTGTAAAACTTTGCTTTGGTCTTGGAGAGAGTTAGTTATAGTACAGCAGTGAGGAGGACATCATGTCGACGGCGCGTCTGGGGATGTGTGGCGTCAGCCTGTATGTGATCGGCTGGATCCTTGCTGTCGTGTCCAGCACCATGCCCAGGTGGAGATGGTGTCGCTACACCACAAGTATCAACATGGTCAGAGTAGAGGGCCTGTGGAAGTACTGCCAAGGGCCCACCGCACACCACATGCTCTGCACGGACTACAAGTCCCAAGGACTGGAGCCGCATTCAGATTTGCTAGCCGTGATGGGCTTTTTGGTCAGCTCCATCACCGTGGGGTTTTTTGGATTTATACTTGCCCTCGTGGCAGCCAAATGCACAGTCATGGGTGAAGCACTCATGACGTACAGATTCATGATCATCTCCTGCATGACGTTCGTCGTGTCTGGCGTACTGATGCTCATCTCAGTGTCCTGGTCTGCTTATGGCGTCGCCAAGGAGCCTTGGCTCCCCGACTACGACGAGGCTACCACGTGCTGGCAGGGTGCTTCTCCGTACATAGGCTGGCTCTCTGCCGCCTTGATGATCTTTGGTGGCATCGTGCTGTGCAAAATGGCTTGCACCTCTGCATCTACTCGGCGAGAGCAGCAGCGGGGCCCAACAGGAATGCTATGAAAAAAACAAGATAACACTTTATTTTAGGGATACATCTATTAGCACTAATACATACAATGTTAATGCCTGCATAAGTAACTTGTAAGGCATGTACTAAGCAAACGCTAAGGCCTACTAGGTCCTTAATAAGGTTAAATTGGTAATAAATCCCTTATTGTGCATGAGCAAGACATTTGCGAATACTGTACATGCCTAACAAATATTGTATGTATTAGTGCTAATAGATGTATCCCTAAAATAAAGTGTTACCAAAAGAATTTACTGACATTTACTGTGTTGCCGTTCGTCCCTTGGATTCTGGGTGATACTGAGCTCTGAAAACTGCAATTTAAACCGTTGCTTAAATAATACAGCTTGTGCCTTTAATATTTGTTTTAGTGATGCATATACACAGTGATGTGAGCTCAACACATCTGATGAATCAATTAATATAAAAGAAAGGTTGGGTACCAAATGTACCATGCATTTACTGAATAAACAAGCAGAGTGCCATATGAATGTGCTGGTCAATGCCTGTCATTACTGGTCTGATTAATATGTTTTTTTTGTTTGTTTTTTGTTTTTAAATGTGTTACCTTGCCGTCAGAGTGATTCACTCACTTGTCCTGTGAGCTTTCAGATGTTACCAGTGGTGTAGTGGGGATTTTTAAAGTGGGGGTACGCAAATTTTAACGTCATCAAATAATTAGGCAATTTATCATGTCAAACCCCCCAACTGTCCTTAATCTACCATCATTGCTTCTCCGTTTTCATCTGTTTGGTCAATCACCTGCAATACTGTACTGCTATTTGATAATTCCTTTTTGTATTCAAACATGGGCAGAATATTCTTTTTAAATCTCACGTCAGGAGAAGTGGGTGGACTGCGTACCCCCGCGTACCGCGCCCACTACACTCCTGGATGTAACAGTCATGGCAGTGTGGTGTCAAGTAAAACTATCAGCATCTTCTTCATTATGAATAACCAGCATACTATTCAGCATAATTTACTTTTTGATTGCATTTCAATAAAAGGGATATTTAGTTTGGATGTTTGAAATAGTTTGTATGGTTGTGTACAAAGCGGATTCCAAAAAAGTTGGGACACTTTGTATTTTGTGAATAAAATCAAAATGCTGTCATTTTCAAAACATCTAATATGTTAATAAGGTAGAACATTATGTACAGACAACATATCAGTTGTTAAAGTCGAGCAGAATTATTGTTTTGAGGTAATTATGTGATCATTTAAAATTTGACCCATGCAACAAATCTCAAAAAAGTTGGGACAGGGCCAAAACATGTTGTAATAGTTGGATAATTCTAAAAATAACACAAGGAAGAATATTTTAAAAGGAACTATATTGACTGCCAACATTAATGCACAACTAAAATACCATCACAGAAAGGCTGTGGCAGTCAGCAGTGAAGATTTTGAGGGACTAATTACTTATCTATTACACAGAAAGATTGAATTATCAAAATTGCAGGCATATAAGGCCTATTTCCGTAATATAGAGTTCTGTGTTATCATTGCATGAGTTATGAGATCATGAAATACTTGTGGTCAATAAGCAAACTATGACACTCCAACAATGACAGCTCTCGAAAAAATGACCATAAACACAACACTTGATTAATGCACATGATGCAGACATTAAACAGTGTTACATGCAGAAAAGCTCATTCTATGGACCTAGGAGACATGTGAAACTGTCCTCTGATTACAGGATGGAAAATAGTTAATCCTGTTTGAAAATTATGGAGTCATGCACCCTCCAGGTTATATAGAAAATTAATACTTCAGCTTGATTTAGTGGTCAGTCTGAAAGACAGCATATACGATGGTAAGGGGGTGCAGAGGTGACTTGGTTAGGGTCTTCTTACTCATGTAGAGCATTAAAATGAATGTTAAATGATGCATACAGACTTTAAACAGCAAACATAGCTACCAAGGCATTATATTTTGGAGCACCGCCTTTAGGTATTGTCCCCTAATGGTGGCAAATTTAAATCTCTACTATGTTCCAACAGTGTGGTTCCATCATAAGAGTAAACAGGTCACAAAATTGTTTTCTTGCAGTCAGGATATGCCCATATTAAGCATAACAAAAAGGTAAACAAGTTGAAGAACACACCTATCAGTTGAGCTGCTGAAATCATGTCTCGCACATCAAAATATCTAATTTTTGAATAAAATTATGCCATCAGTCAAAGTATTTAACTGTTCAGTCTCATCCCTTGTGTTGTGTTTAGTCTTATCTAATATAAAATGCATTTTATTGGCCCTGTCCCAACTTTTTTGGGATTTGTTGCAAGGGTGAAATTTTAAATGATCACATAATTACCTCAAAACAATAATTCTGCTTCACTTTAACAACTGATTTGTTGTCTGTACATAATGTTCTACCTTGTTAACATATTATTTGTTTTGAAAATGCCAGCGTTTTGATTTTATTCACAAAATACAAAGTGTCCCAACTTTTTTGGATTCCGCTTTGTACATCAGTAAGGTGCTTTTGGCGGATGCAGTTTGGTGTTAAACAGACAAACAACCAAAGATAAAGCATGTGCCCCTGGATTCAAACACTCGACCATGGATGATGACCCATTAACCCCTTTGCGCAGAGCCAATGTTATAATCTTACTGTCACCAAAATTATAATGACCAAGTCTTAATTTGTTACTTATGGCTCTAGGTAATGTCATAGCAATGTTGTTATGATGTGGTTGAGTCTTTTCAGCAATAAGTGCTTGTCCATTAGTTCACTCACACTGCAGACAAGCAGACAGTGGAAGAAAATAATCAGGTCATGTGTGTACATATTGCATGTTGCATATTGCAGTGCACCGATCTCAAGTTGCTATGCCATCTTACAGGTTTTCCTGTCAACTCGCTGTGGTTATGGCCACACAATCATGAGCTAACTGTACGCTCAAAAATGAAAGTTACAATGCAAAAGACAAACATTTGATTTCACCAAAGCTCAGTGTGGTTGAAAGAGGATGTCGTGTTCAGTATGGGGAGGAGTTGAGCTGAGCTGAGAGGTGTAGGACCACACAGTCGCATATCTGAAGGATCTTCATATCTGGCGTCTGTCTGTCCACATCACATCCTCATCATAGCCTGTAGTCGCTGGAGAAGGCAACGATAGCATACAGTAGGCCTACAAGCTGACGCTGATAACATTTCTGCAGTCTCAAATCTTTTAGTTAGGAAAAGGATCGCACTCAGTTTTTTCTTCTTTCTTGTTCTTTTATTTTTATGTAAACATTGCAGGGAATGAAAATCTTTTAAAACTTTGCTCTGGTCTCGTTATACTGATTAGACGTTATAGTGTTCCAGTGAAGACATCATGTCGACGTTGCGGGGGATCTGCGGTGTCAGCCTGGGTGTGATCGGGTGGATCCTTTCAATCGTGGCCTGCGCTCTGCCCATGTGGAAAGTGTCTGCCTCCATGCACTCCAAGCTAAGCGGGGAAAAGACCTTATGGGACGGCTTGAGCACAGGCGAGACGCACTTCTGCACAGATGGTCCATCAGGTGATTCGGAATGGCGAGCAGCACGTGGAATGACGGTCGCGTCTGTTCTCCTGGGAGCGCTGGGCTTTCTGATCGCCATCATGGGGTCCACATGCACACGTTGCACAGAGGACAACGTGCGCAAAACCAAAACCATGTTTATGTCCGGTGTCACGTTCATCTTTGGTGGCATACTGTTGTTACTTGCAGTGTTCTGTTCTCTAAAATACACTCGTCTACGTCGGTCAGCGTCCTACATGCGTGTCAAGATGGATGCTTCTCTGTACGTCAGCTGGGTCTCCACTGCCCTTCTGATACTTGGTGGCAGCGTGCTGTGCAAGACCTTCACTCCACCAGAAGAGAGCTCCAAATGGTCACGCGGAGAGAGTGACCCATCGTGAGATGTCGAGTGAAGCCGACAGAAAGAGAACCCAATTCAACAAGCACAACTAGGTGCGGCCGGAAGGATTATATTTGATTTAAAAAAAAAAATTCTTGCCCCTTGTTTTGGGCTCTGTCCATTTTGTGTGATTTGGCCGAGACACCAGTTGATGGTGAGCTCTGTAAAATGCAATTCAAGCAACAACTTTACTAACACACCTTGTGATAGGCCTTGCTTGCTGTAACTATGCTTTGGTATCACACTGTGTGTAACACCTGTAACACCTCTGTAACCGCTATATAGCCCACCACATGCTTTGTCTTATGCCGTGCTGTTTCTGCATTGTAATATTGGGAGAGGTTGGTAATGAGCAAGACGCCTAGATGGGTCTCTATTTCCATGTGAATATGTTTTTTAATTCTTTAAGTCTTGAAAAAGAAAGGTACTTTGTTGCATGCACAATGCAGAGGTCTCAAAAACACAATTAAAACATTGATCTCTGACTATGAGATAATTATGACATGCCATGTTTTCATTGAATTAAAATGCATAACATCAGAATCAATGAATCAGTGTCGTTGTCTGTTAATACAAATAAAAACTGGGCATTCTACAGAACCAGTTTGATTAGCAAGTCATGAAACAATGGGCAAGCACTTTGAAGTGCAGGCATCAGTCAATAAAATAATTAGTTAAGATATGTGATGAAAGAAATGATGACATGATATAGAGTACACATGATCTCCATGCAATCCATAGAGGAAATGCCAGTCCATTTGGTGTGAAACAAATAGCCAACATATCATGTGAGTCTTGTCCACTATTAATTAATTTGGCAGAGTTTTTTTTTTACTCTGAGGAAGGCGCAGGTGCGCCGAAACGTCAGTCATTTTGTGCACCAAAATAAAAAACCTCTAAAAAAGTTGCTGAGTGCTCCAGTCATCTCTGGGTCTAGTCACTGTGAAGTAGCCCAGCTTGTCTTTTTAATTTGGCAGAGTGCTTTATTCCCATACCACCACTCTTTAACTAGCAGACCGTGGCCCTGCCGTAGCCAAATGGTAGGGCACTCGTCTACCATGCGGCTGATTCCCAGCCCGGGTCCTTTGCCGGCCCTTCCCCGTCTCTCTCTCCCCACTCGCTTCCTGTCACCACCTTCACTATCCTATCATGAATAAAGTTTTAAAAAAGACCACAAAAAAACCTAGCAGACCATGGTGGAAAGTATTCATATCGTGTGCATGCTTGCACATTGTCTGTGATCCCCTTCACATTTAATGCAGCCACATTGAAAATAAACAATTGACACTTTAGTATTGCATATTTGAATGCAATACTCTTTTCTGAACAACCAAAAATGGTATAAGCTATTCTCTGTTTATTTGGGGGAGCATATCATAATTCACATGAAACTGCACAACCTTTGTAACTTTTATAATAGTCGCATGTCTCTGACGAACTCCCACCCATCTTCAATAGCAAATGTTCTGTGGGAAACTGCATTGTGTTCCACTCTCATGATGAGCTGGCTGCCACCTTACAGACTTCCTGCCAACTCATTGTGGTCAATCTCAGACAAACAAGTGGGTTAAAGGGGTATTTGGAAGATGCAGATTAAGGGAAACTGCATTGTGCGCTGCCACCTCACAGACTTCCTGCCAACTCGTTGTGGTTAATCTCAGACAAACAAGTGGGTTAAAGGGGTATTTGGAAGATGCAAAAGAAGGACATGACATTTCACAAAAGTTCACTGCGGTTAAACCAGAGAGAGTAGAGAGAGAGAGGTTCCATTGGCCCATTGTTTCCGGGTTCTATTATTGGGGGGGAAATCCCCCTTTAGGCAGACCTAGGCAGACTTGAGGACTGTTCTATTCAATGCTAGGAGCATTATGACACGCCCCTTTAGGCAGACCGGAACCTGGTCATGTTAGGTGCCCATAGAAACCTATTATGTTGGCATATCTCTATAATCTCTGATTGTACCCTGTATTGCAGCGTGCTAAGCCCCCCGCATATGGGCTTGCATGCCCACGGGGACCCCGGTTCGAATCCGGCCGGGGTCATTTCCCGATCCCACCCTGTCTCTCTCTCCCACTCGCTTCCTGTCACCATCTCAGACTGTCCTATCAAATAAAGGCATAAAAGCACCTAAATATATATATACAGTGCCCTCCATTATTATTGGCACCCCTGGTTGAGATGTGTTTTTTAGCTTCCAATTATTATTATTTTTCTCTAAATAATATGGGACCTTAATGGAAAAAAAGAGAAAAATCCAACCTTCAATACAAGTGCATTTATTCAGTGGGGAAAAAATCCCGTTTGCGTTTATGATTGTGGGTGAGGAAAGGTTTTCTCCGTGCATGCCTCCCAAACAGCTTGTTGGCGTGTAGACAGCGCCTGATGGTTGATTTGGAGACTTTGTGACCCCAGGATGCTACCATTTGTTGTAATTCTGTAACAGTGAGCTTTGGAGATATTTTGATTTCTCTTACCATCCTCCTCACTGTGCGTGGTGGCAAAATAAACTTGGGTCCTCGTCCAGGCTTGTTTACCACTGTTCCAGTTGTTTTGAACTTCTTAATTATTCCTCTCACAGTAGATATGGGCAGCTGCAGTTGAGTGGCAATCTTCTTGTAGCCTCTGCCTGACCTGTGAAGGTCGACGCACATCTGCCTCACTTGTATGCTGTGTTCCTTTGTCTTTCCCATGTTTAAGAGTGGATAAGAGAAATGGCCTCGGTGTCACGTCATATTTATACCCCAGGGAAACAGGAAGTGATGAATTACTAATTAAATGTTCCTTCATACTCTGGTAAACTTTGTAAACTACTGTAGAAATGACAGAAATGCTTCAATTATATTTATTTCCTGGGAATTGTTAAGGGTGCCAATAATTGTGGAACAGGTGATTTAATGAAAAATAATTATTTTTTAGTCAGGGATTTTTTTTAATTTTCCTACAATTCATTTGAGTTGAAGGCTACATTTTCCTAAAATTTTCAGTGTGACAGTATTCTTCTGCAATAAACACTGAATTTATTTTAAGGCTTTTAACACATCTCAACCAGGGGTGCCAATAATTATGGAGGGCACTGTATATATTAGAGATGCACCGGATCCTGATTTTTAGGATCCTGCCGGATGAAAGGGTTGAAACACATAGCCTACTCACACACGTGGGCCCTTTTTATCACGTTGGATCAAACTATTTTGACTTAAAAGCCTCGGCTACCGGATCCTGGATCCTGGAACCGGATCCGGATAGTCTGAAAAACCCTATTATCCTGCCGGATCCGGAACCGGATCTTGGATCCTGTACATCTCTAATATATATATATATATAAATATATATATATTTATATATATATAATATATATAAATAACTTATTGTACCCTCAATGTGGATGTCTATCAGACGACTGCCTGGTTGTCCTAAACATAACAATCACAAAGATGTCAAGAGTACTGTAGCTGTGGCCTTGCCGTGGCTCAGGTGGTAGGGCACTGCACTGTCACACCGGGGACCCGGGTTCCAGTCTGGCCTGACGTCATTTCCCCGATCCTCCCCCATCTCTCTCACCCACTTGCTTCCTGTCACCATCTCAAACTGACTGTCTTATCAAATAAAGGTATACCCCCCACCCCGACCGAAAAAATATATATTTGAAATTCCATTCCAAAAGCTTCCCATTCACAAGCTGGGCTGCAGAGGTGAAACTCATCTCGCTCACTGTTGGGTCTGGATGGCATTCTGAGCAGCCTTGGCAAAGCTCTCTGCTCTACGTGTGCATTTAGAATCATCCTCTTATTTTTGTTCTTTTAAACTCATTCCATCTGCTCTGTTTTTATTTTATTTATCATGCTTTTATTTATGTTTGTGAAGTGTTTTGAACTGCACCTGTGTGTATGAAATGCACTGTAATAAACACACTTGTCTTCTCTCGCCTTGTCTTCTTCTCTACTATCACCAGAACCAGCGAGCCCAGCGGCACAGCGCCGGAGCGGATGTGGAGCGGACGGATAGCGGCATCGGGCCGTGTCTGGCCCGCGGCTGGAAGAGGCCCTCGGCTGCACTGCGGGCCTGGGAGGCCAGGCGACCGTGCCCAGACTGCGGGAAGAGGGAGCTGGGGAACACCGACACCGGCGGAGGTAGAGTGCTAAACAGCGATTTGGAATATGTCTACAAGGGCTTTAAATTAACTCCAGCCAACTGGCCAAATGCTGGTGAAATTTGAGTTTAGCTGGTAGAAAAGGCCAACTTACTAGCCACTTTGACCCATTATGGAGTGTGTGTTGGACTAGTAAGATTAACATCTACTAGCCATTTTGGCTGGCGAAGAAAAAAGTTAATTTAGAGCTCTGTTCTGGTTACCGAGATAAAGCATACCATGCGTCACAAATGCAACAAAGTGGGATCAAGTCCAATCTCCTAAATGGGCGCCACTTTCCACTACACTCCTTTGATTATGAGATGCCACTGCTCTCCTAAAGAAGCATACCAGTCATATGATTGCAGCTTACAGCCTTGCGTCATATTGCTTCAAGGAAAAACTCCTACTCCAGGACCGGCTGCTCCCTGTCAATTGTGTCTGCTACTAACAGAGAGACACCTTCCAGATAATACACTATAGATAATGCCAATGAAAATACAGTGCACACACATACCTTACTAAATGTCTTAGGATATTTAGAAATCACACTGAAACTGTGCAATTATTATAGGACTCATAGGTTGAATACGTATATTAATGATTGATCATGATTACATTGATTACATTGTCATGTTATTTATGTTGCCATGATAATGTAATGTACTGCATATTCAGTGTAGCTGGTAGCAATGTTCACTCCGTGTTCATCAAATATATTGTAAGGGTGTTGGCCTAAAATAAAGTATACTTTATGCTGTCATGATAACATACATCTATAAAGGAAGAAAGGAAATCCGCACACTGTTACTGCTCACCGATTTATTGAACACAACGTTTCGACCTCAGGTCTTCGTCAGGTGTATAGGTAACATACATCTATACCACACATTTTTAATAATCTATTCTGCACACAGGTGGAGGAGGCAGCGAAGGCGGTGAGAATGAGGTCAGAGGAGGAGGAGACGGCGAGGGCGATGGCGACGGCGAGGACGCCCCGACGGTCATCCGCGAGGAGCCAATGTGCGAGCGCTGCTCCAAGCAGCGCACGGAGCGCAAGGAGGCCATCTTGGAGTTCCTGAACACGGAGGGCAGCTACGGCGAGGACCTGCGCATCATCCGCGAGGAGTTCTACTGCCCCATGCTGAGCGCCGGGCTGCTCACCGCCGAGCAGCTGGCCACCGTCTTCTCCAACGTCCAGGAGCTTATCGACGTCAACGAGCGCTTCACCGAACACCTGCAGGAGAGCATCGACCAGGCCTTCGACCAGGTGAGAAGAACCAGACCAGGGGCACACTACATGTATAAGGTCTAAATATCGAACACCTGCAGGAGAGCATCGACCAGGCCTTCGACCAGGTGAGAAGAACCAGACCAGGGGTACATAAGGTACATCAGGAGGAAGAATTGCATTTAAAGCTCTGTGCTCTTCACAAATATGATACTATATAAATGCAATACATATATTGTAATGTAGCAAGTATGAGGCTATTAACTGGGGGAGGGGGGGGCACCACGGCACAGGGCAAGACTGGTGAGGCTACTTGGCACCCTGTTCATTATAATGCTGATAGATTGTACTCGAGAGACTGGCGAGGGGATAAGCATGGCTCACTTCTTTTTCAAATGACATGACATTTGCCTAATTGGACCAGGGCTTTCACCAGGTGAGAAACACAAAGATGTATGGTATACAGGTAGGTTGTCCTACATTTAACATTGACTTTATGTTAAGGGATAAAAACTGCATGAGGGTAAGAATGAGATGGGAGAGCAGTTAAAGCCGCGGGAACTTTCAGCGAACGTTCCATGAATGAGAGGCGAGTAGGCGAGCAAGCGAGAAGCTAGCAAATAGCAGCGATGTGTGTGTACGGCCCTTAACTGCTTCCATCCCCTCCCACTACAGGGCGATGAGGACCTGCTGTCGGTGTGTATCGGTGAGATCTTCCTGGAGTTCGTCAACATGCTGCCGGCCTTCCAGACCTACTGTCTTCAGCAGTCGGCCTCCGTAACCACGCTCAACACCCTGGAGAAGGAGAAGGAACTGCTCAGGTGGGCTACACACACACACACACACACACACACACACACACACACACACACACACACACACACACACACACACACACACACACACACACACACACACACACTCCGTCACCACTCTCAACACCCTGGAGAAGGAGAAGGAACTCCTCAGGTGGGCTACACCTACACTACACTTCAACCAAGATTATTCTACACGCACACAAACACATGCATGCACACACACACACACACACACACACACACACACACACACACACACACACACACACACACACACACACACACACACACACACACACACACACACACACACACACACACACACACACACACACACACACACACACACACACACACACACTCCGTCACCACTCTCAACACCCTGGAGAAGGATCTGCTCAGGTGGGCTACAGCTTAAACCAAGACCTATATTGCAGTTTTACATTAACCCCCTTTGTGCAGATCCTATGTCAGGGGTGGGGAACCTATATGTCTCGATGGCCATTTACGGCGCTTGAGGCTGTTTTATCTGGCCCCAGATATAATTTTATTGTGAAATTTGGTATGTTTTGTTAGTAAAGGACCTTGAGATGGTGGGTCTGTTTTAAAGCTGGCTGCCTTCAATATAGGCCTAAAGTGCTGGGGGAAATCCTGTTTTTTTGTTGATAGTATGGCCCTTGGAGGACTTTCACTGCCCTTGGAGGAATTTGAAGTGGCCCCTCGATTGAAAAAGGTTCTCCACCCCGCACACGCACTAAGAAATTCTCCTTTTTGAACTTTCATATGGCACCCATAGTGTTGTGTGCATTGCAAAGTCTTGTGCCAAAACTGTGCTCTTACCCTGCTAATTGAACCTTAACACTTCACTTTACTGGTGCAATGTGCAATTAATGAAGATTGGCCAACAGGCTGGTCCAGTTGTGCCATGAAACTTCCCACACTATAATGACAGGTATTTCCGTTATTTTGTCCAACCCCTGTATGTTTCAAAATGTGAATGCGTTCACTGCTGTGCTGCCTGTATTTTAAAAAAAATCTTTGATGTAGTTGCTGCCAGCCATTTGAAAAAAAAAAAAACACACAGAACACTAAACACTTGTAGCCTACACCTTGGAATAAATACCTCTGGGAGAAGAGATGCAAAGCTTCCAGCCAGCAAACCTCAATCTGAAGTATTGTGTTTGGCAGAACAGCTGTTTCACCTTGCCTTTATTATTCTTTTATTACATCATCGCTGAGTCAGTAGCAGCGTTGCCAGATTGAGCAGTTACCCGCCTAATTGGGCTGCCTGGGACAGCCGTCTGTGGGTAAAAACGGGACAAATCGGCCATTATGCGTTTTTTTCTGCAGATTTATGCCCATAGAAATCAGTGCAATTTGTTGAAATTGTGCGGAATTTAGCGCTTCTTGGCAGGTTTTGAGCACCTTTTGGGCGGGATTTGATCAGACCCATCTGGCAACACTGGTCGGTAGTCCTACTGATGGGTTTAGGGGAGTAGAGAGAGCTGCTGGGGTGGGCTTTGCAATCGCTACAGGCAAAGCACCTAACATCTGTCTTGAGTTGGAGGTTACATTTTTTTCCATTAAGACATGGCTCCTGTAATAAGTGTGCTGTTAGCAAAACGCTTCAAACTTTTAACCATTTATGAGGTGCAAACACCCGAGTAACATTTTGAGGTTTACAAACATCATTGCGTCGCCAGATTGTGTCTTCATTCTCGGTCAGCAACTGTGGCCTAATGGTTAAGGAGCGGGTCTTACGGTAGGGACACATAGGAGGCGAAGCAAGCGAAGCGAAGAGAGGCGAAATCCAACCGTTATCAGGTCGTTGCGGCAAATCAAATGGAATGGAACAGTTATGTTGTTGATTTGATTGGGCCGCGGCAGGCGAATTCGCTCCTCATTTGCATAACATTAAACGTTCTTTAATAATTTCGCTTCGCTTCGCTCCTGTTCGCTTGCTTTCGCTTGCCATCGCCTCTCTCATAGGAATGAATGGCAAAGTTTGCAAATTTGCGTGTATGTGTCCCTACCATTAAAATTGGAACGTTTTAGGATTGACTCACATATACAGTATATCAGCTGGAAGAATGTTACTGGAGTGGAAATGTCCAACTCTTTCCTGCAACCTTATCCATGACTACAATGAAAAGATGGTTCATGGCCCTGCCTTGGCCATCCGGTAGGGCACTTGCCCGCCATGCGGCTAACCCAGGTTCGATTCCCGGCCCGGGTTGTTTGCCGATCCCTCCCCATCTCTCTCCCCATTCGCTTCTTGTCTACCTCTCATACTGTCCTGTCCATAATAAAGTCTAAAAAGACCAAAAATATATCTTAAAAAAAGACAAGATGGTTCCCAGACAATCTCAATGGTGATACAGTGTGGTGATAGCTAGGCTAGTATGAAGTGCCCTTGAGCAAAGCATCTCCCCTATTTGCTCCAGGGAGACTATGTGTGTACCTATACAGTACAGCACTCTGAATAAGCACTTCAGCTATGTGCAATTTATTGTCCTGACTCACCCTCCTCTGCAGTTCTATGCATTGCCCTTGCGCTGTTCCGCTGCACTGTGTTCCGCTCCGCTCCGCTCCATTCCGCTTCACCACTGCACTGTCCCACAGCACACCACACCACACCACCACAGCACACCACCGCTGGTCTGGTGTCATGTCTTATTCATCGACCCGAAGCGTTTCTGTTTCTATTTTCGTCTAAGTGGCTGAGAGAGGTAATAGCTATTTAAATGCATCAGGAGGGGAGATTTGGGGACACTGCAGCGGTGCGGTGCGGTGCGGTGCGGTGCGGTAGCGATAGCGATAGCGTAGTCTTGTCAGGAGTTGTTTATACAATACAGTGCATCTGCTGTGCCTCTGTCCCAATGTGCTCAGCGGTTATCGGGTTTCTCTTGTATCTTGTATTTGTTTGTTTGTCTTCACCTCCCACCTCTAAACTCGTGTTGTGAGTCTTGTATTCTCTCCTCTCTCTCCTCCCGTCTCCAAAGTCCCCTCCGGCTTCCCTCTATCCGTTTCTCTTTAATTATTCACCTCTACTGTTTAACCAGTTATTAAACACACACACACACACACACACACACACACACACACACACACACACACACACACACACACACACACACACACATTCACACGAGAGGGTTTCATCCCTTTTCCCTGTGCCCAGTTGCTCTCGCATTATCACACTGTCGTATCTTGTCTCATTACACCCATCCGTGTAGTCCTCGTCATTCCTACTTTTCTCCCTTGCTGGGTATTCCTGGAAGTCACCATCCAGCTCAGACCACTTCACCCAGTTGATGTACCCGGCCCCTTCCCTCCTCCGGATGACACTATTGTGTCATTACATTCCTTGTGTGTCCTGTTACCTACTCTTGTCATTCCTGTCTTATCTCTCCTAATATTCATTCTCAGGATCTTCTCGGCCCATCCACCCCCCCTCTCCCACACACACACGCACACACACACAGACTGCATGACACAGTTCTATCATTCCATGTGTGTCCTGTAACCTTCCTAATCTTGTCCTTCTTCTGCCATCTTTCTCCCTATTCAGGATCTTCCTGGACGTGTCCCAGAACGACAACACGGCTCTGCGCCGCATGAACCTGCGCTCCTTCCTGATGGCGCCGCTGCAGCGCGTCACCAAGTACCCGCTGCTCCTGAGCCGCATCAGCAAGGCCACGGCCGACTGCCACCCGGACCACGCCCGCCTGCGCGAGGCCAAGAGCCGCGTGGAGTCGCACCTGGAGCACATCAACATGAAGACGCGGCAGGAAGGCCTGAGCGGCACCGCCACCTGGTCGCTGCGCTCGTTCCGCCGAGACAGCCGCAAGAACCGCGAGGTCATCAACATCGAGATGCGCGAGGTTTGTTTTGTTTGTTTGTTTGTTTTTATTAGATCCCCATTAGCTTTTGGTTTTAGCATTAGCATTAGCATTAACTATTCTTCCTGGAGCCGCAAGAACCACAAGGTCATCAACATCGAGATGCGCAAGGTTTGTGTGTTTGTTTGTTTGTTTTTATTAGATCCCCATTAGAGCTTTTGCTTTTAGCATTGCTATTTCTTCCTGGGGTCTTTCTCAATTATTCGTTTACAATTAAAAATGTCAGCCACACGGCGTGGCGGCAAACACAACATAGGCTACATTGTATTCTTTCTGTGGTCCTTCTAATCAACCATTAACAAATATCCATTACACAGAGTGGTAGTAAACATGACATACATATATATGTACTACAGCCCGACCACATCCAGAATGCCCCTTCACTGGCTGTGTTTAAGCAACACCTTAAGACACATCTCTTCCTGAAGGCTTATGGCTGCTAGTTCCACAAGCACTTTCACTTACATGCATTCACACACACGCTCACACACTGACGTGCACACACACTCACACTTTCCTACACGTTACTCTGTGAAGCGTCCTTGGGTGTTTTGAAAGGCGCTATATAAAACGAAAGTATTATTATTATTACTACAGGTGTCCCTGAAGACGGTGGGCTGGACTCGAGAGAGCACGCGCTTCGTGATGGAGGGCCCTCTGCAGCTGTCGCAGCCCACGGACGGCCAGTGGTCCAAGAAAGGCAGCAAGGCGCTCAAGTTCCAGAACGTGCAGAGCTTGCTCATGGTGCACACCCTGAAGAGCCCGGAGCCCCTGGGGGAGATCGGGGGAGGAGGGGTGCAGAAGCTGGTGGGAGTCGGGAGTGACCAAGAGCAAGGTGGTGGTGAGGCGGTACGAGACGGCGTGCTCGTGCTCATCAAGGACAAGAGCAGCGGGAAGTTCACCGTACTGCGAGAGCCCATCCGGCTGGCGAACTGTGTCGTGTCGGCCGACCCCGACTGTGAAGACACCTTTGAGGTGCTGGACATCAGGCGCGAGGCGTTCGTGTTCCGAGCCTCGGACAAGGCGCGCACGCAGCAGTGGTACCGCATGATCAAGAGGTACACCTGCGATTTGGGGCCGTGGAGGAAACGACGCAACGCGCTGCCCAACATCATGATCAACACCATCCAGAGCAGGTCCTGAGACTCAGCCCTGTGGGACGCCTGCGCCCCCTAAAACAGAAGAGGCGGACATCATGGTGTCAGAAAGTCAAAAGTCCTGCCCCATTTTTTTTCTACAGCCAATTCGCTGAGCCCGTTGATCCTTAGGTATTTAGCTAGGTGAAATCATTAGTGGGATCACCTGTGTTTAGAGTACAGGCAGAAGAAATATTTGGCAGGACTTCTAACTTTTTCAGTCCAGTTTGTCCGACCCTTCCCCTCAGCATCAGCCAGCTGGATTCTGGGTGTAAATAATAGTCAATTGTTACTTTTGCCGCTAGCTGACTACCAGTGTTACATGGGTGTGGTAAATGCAAAAAAGAGGGGTTTTCTTCTGCATTCCATTCTTAATTAGAAAACAGTGTAACAAAAGCTGACATTTTCATTTTGGAGATTGTGAAAGAATTTGATGGTTGAAGAATGCACTTTTTTCTAATGACCCGACATGGGATTAAAAGGACAAGTAAGACAGTAAACAGATACAGAATGCAGAGGCGGTTGGCACACCAAATGAAGGACTATGGGAACATGCCCAGACAGTGATTGTAAAGTGTTTTTTTTTTGCTACTGAAAGACAAAGAGGAAAATGACTGCTGACATGCACATTTACAGTGACGAGCGGAGCATGACTGAAAAAGAACATGTCAGCTACAAATTAAACGGAACAGACAAACGATAGCTGGGGACAACTGAATTTCAAAAAATAACGGAATGTGCAAACCTGGTCAATATTTTCCATGAAACATCTGAAATCTGAAGTTAGATTATGTTTCAATTACGAAATGTGAAAAAGTGGTTATTAAAAAAAAGCCCATTGCCATTTGTTGGGTAACCAAGGCAGGTCCATCACCTTTAGTCCGTTACAGCCCTTGTCTAAAGGAGGTTCATGGTCATCATCAACACTATTAATTCACAGAGTGGCCGTTGTCAGATCACTACCCTGACACTGTCTCTATGCCAGAGTCAACATCATTGACGCTCTACACAGCAATAATCTCTTGTAGCAAAGTCACACACAGCCAGTGCACAGAAGAGGAATTACTCATTTAATTCTGATATGGTCACGATTGATGGGAAACAAATGTAACAGTTACATGATATTGTTTATGTTTGTTTGTTAATTTATCTTTTTGTTATTTGCTGTCAGCATTGGACCTGAGTTTCTGAGGTCCAGGGGTTGAATTACTGAAGTGTAGTCAGTTATCGTGACCACAAGAAATCCAAAAGATCTTAAAGTTTTTCTGATTGTGCGATCTTGAAGTGTTTCTGATTGTGCATTTTGGTCTATTTGCCAGGGTGCAATAGCAATAGCAGGAAACGGAAGATAAGGTTTTTTTGAAAATCCAACATGACCTTTTTTTCCCCCTCAGAAAACACCCCTGCTTTGAGTCTAGGGCTATTAGGAGATAGTGTGAACTTTTGTGCCTTGGGCTCCTCTATTCCAGTCCCGTTCTTACATGTTTAAGTAAAGGTGGGGTTGCAGGTTAACCATTTAAAGAATATGTACTATTATGACATCACGTTGGGGGTTCCGCAGGCTCATAGGAGTCTATGTAGAACCTTAGAATCCTGGGGGAGTTCCCCCAACGTGATGTCATACCTGCAACCCCACCTTTAAGTGTTCCATGAAGATGGTAGCAAGGGAAAGGCTACATACAATGTGACTTCAAGTAGAGTATGAAAAACGCAATCTGAATACAGCAGTCTCTCTCATTTGTGTTATTTTTTTTTTCTTGAACATTTTCAGTTTGGTTTCCTCTTTTCTGTTCAATGCACTTTAAAACGGAGAACTCTGTAACATTTGGATGTGAATGAAGGACATTTTCTCTCCCTTTGGCTTTATGTCTATTTATGAAAAAAAGAAAGAAAGAAAAAAAAGCTTTACTACTTCACCATGATGGTGTTTTATTTTGCAGACGTGTTTTTGTTTTTTTTAAATAGCAAAGTTGAAATGAAACCTTCTGTAGTAAACTGTAGCAGTTTCTGGAAATATTTTTTCCTCTACCATGCCAGTGCGGTAATATTGTGCTTTTACATCTGTGCTTGGTCACACACACGCACGCACGCACGCACGCACGCACGCACGCACGCACGCACACACACGTCTAGTTCAGACGTACAAAGGCTTCAAGAAATAAAATGACATTAATTGATGATCATACACAATTCAATTCAGGCAGCTTCTAGGCCTACTCAATATGGGAGCGAACTCTGAGATGGGGCATGGTGTGCATCCCAATATGTGACCTTGCCTCCTCCACTTGTGCTTGTCTCCTCGTCCCGCCTCCTGGCCCCTCCTCCATGGAGAAAACGATAAAGTTTCCCAGCTGTCAGCCTCGCCACAACAACTTTTGAGGGACTGTTTTTCATTCACCATCCCAATTGCAAATGAGAAAAAGACTTCACAATTGAGCTTTTGCAAGATATTGAAATATAATGCTGTTGTCAGTGATGTCATCATGACGAGAAGCAAGTGGAGGAGGCAAGGTCCCATATTAAGATGCACTCCTGGGGTTGGTTGGTTTTCCCACAAGCACATAGCGCACATGGGCAGATCAGCACTGTGTTTAGTTTCAGGACAGACATACACAGTACATTTTAGTTTTATTGCAAAAAGTAGGAAGTAGAAGAACCAACCACTCCATAGAAGTGTTATATCAACTACATGTTGAATTAACACTCATTCAAAGCAATTCAACTCTTCATTTCAGAGGTGTCAAAAGTAAAAGTACGTTTGTGGTGTAATATCAACACTGGCACATGGCATTACATAGCTGTTACACCATTTACTCCATTGTACCTAATGAGATTGACTGTGTTGTTACTGAAAAACACTGAAAACCTAACAAGGACCCACCACAAAACTTGACCAACCAGTGCAGTTAGCTGACCAAAAGGCAAGTACACAGGTCTACTGGTTACTCAGATAAATTACTTGTGTTGGAAGGAAACGGTTTCTTTTTTTTACTTTTACTTTTGACAGCTCTAATTCACTTGGACCTACTTTTGAATTAATACTACAAAATGTACTGTGTAGTGAAAAGGGGTACTGGGATCCATACCAAGTAGCCTACTGTGCATCTCTTGTCTCAAAGGCACTACTACTGTTAGACTCTATCAAAGGCTTCCATAGTACATGGATAGAAATAAAGAAAATTAAAATTAAAAATCAAACATGGAACGGTCACTGGAATTTCGTGTTACAGTGGGCTGGCTACTGACTGAGACCTGTTAAAACTGTTATATGCTTTCTTTTCACTGTTTCAAATGCCCTTATTTAATATTTCCTTTCTGTAATATATTGTGGATTATATTTAAAAAATTGAATTCAAAGTATTGTCGTCTTTCATTGCACACACACACACACACACACACAAACATAGTCTAAGAATGATTGTAAATCTCTTTATTGTACTTGTTCAGAAGACTCAACCAGTCAATGTCAGAGTGTTTTTTTTTCTTTCTTATTGCTCACACATGGTGAAAAAAAGAAAAGAAATCAAGCGAACCGCTCAAAACGTTTCAAAAGCTAATCAATCAAGTGCAAAAGGAAGAAATACAAAAAGGAAAAGAAATAAGAAACATCACTTAAAACATCCATCACAGGAAGCAAAAAAACTAAATACAAGGCAAAAGGCTGCCGCTCCGTTTACTCTAGTTAGAATTAGAAAAAAAAAACTCGCTAACTAAGCACTGAGTAATGAAAATGTAAGTCGTTGGCACCAAACACAGTGACTTCCAGTCACAAACATCCGTAGATACAGTAAGATACAAAGCCATCACCCTCTCGAGATAAACAGCTTATAACGCCATCTCACTACCTCTCCATTTTTTCTCTTCTTCCTGCTGCATCCCCCCCATTAAAACAGTCACCCTTGCATGACATATGTCGCCCTCCTTAACAGCTTTCCCACTCTTTCATGTCTTGATCATACTCCATCTGTCTCATCAGTGGCCACTCATCATAGCTGACTAGACTGGAACGCTCAGCAGCAGTCTACTGTAGTGCACTTGCGCTCCCCCTAGAGGCCATTCTGGGTACTGCGCCATGCTGACCAGCTGGAGGAAGGACATCCATTCCAGGCTGAATCCCAAATGCTCACTTGTACACAGCAGCCTAGTGAGTGCACCACACCGGGACCAAAACAATGGCCACTTCTCAATCCCCCGTGTTCTAGCCTTGCTAGGACGTGAAACGCCTGGTGATTGGATACTACGCAGAGTTCACCAAAGAGTATCCAATCACTGGGCGTTTCACGTCCTAGCAAGGCCAGGAGCCTTGACTTTGAGATACAGCCATTGTCTGGCACACCTTATGTACGGTACTGCAATAGGCAGCAATGAGTGAACATTTCAAACACAGCCTAGGAAGGGAGGCAGAGGGAGAGGGAGAGAGGGGAGACAGAAACACTCCCAACTTAGGCAATGTGCATCCACTGTACCACATGATCAGACCAAACTACAACTAACTACCGTACTACACAAAGATAGATAGCTCAAAACCAGGAAATGTAATAATACTCAGAGCCTAGTGATTGGTGGGCTCCGGTGTCTTTTCTTTGGGAAGTACTGGTCTCTCTTTGTTTGGAGGCTGGGAAAGTTTGGTAGTCAAGGAAATTTGAGCAAAAGTTAAAATAGCCTCCAACAACAACCAAAAAAAAAAGCTTGCACCAATGTTGAACACAATACTTACAGTTGTAAGGTAACAAAACCTATTTTCTGGTTACAAAAGGAGTATAATATGTACGCATTTGTATTTTAGAGTGCAAAATAGGCTGTTTTTTTGTTAAACACCACCACACTTGCTTTATAATGCCTACAACACTGACTTCAAGTGAGTAGAACAGCAGAGGAGAAGACTGTACAGAACATTGATGCATCTCTGGTAAAAGAGAGATAATTAACACAAACATGCAGGAAGGAAAGGAAAACCTGAAATGTTCACTTTCTCTTTGCTCAAAGAAACCCAGGGATGTACAAAACAGGCGAGCACAGCCCAACTTTTACCATCACTGAGATAGAAACGACAATCAAAAAGCTTTAGCCAAGAATGTAGGCAGCCAAAAAAAGACTCAGGTATACTTGTTTTACATTATTTTCTGTCAAGTTTCCCCAAGTCTCATCAGAGATTGAATTATTGGCTTCCAAAAAAAACGGAGGTGAAAAACAAACACACATTGAGATTTGTGTGATTGTTGTTAAGACAAACTCAAAATGAAATGAGTTGTTATCACTGCCTGCGATACGGTCTGCACCGGGAGATTATGAGGTGCATCAAGCTGAAATGACAACAAGCCAATTATGCACGTACACACTGAAGCAAACAGCGAAAAAATAAGCACAACGCAACTACATGGCATGGAACCCAACCCCAGAAAACTAGCTTTGCCTCGCACCAAAATAGGGCTTTATGCAGCTTTGGCCTACAGGTACAGGCAGCTCGTTTTCAGATTCAGACGCACACGCACACACACACACACCTAAACATACTTCCTCACCCATTCATACAGTTGTGCATGCACTGCACACACACGGAACACAGCCTCTTACAAATATCCATTCACGTGCAAACCCATCCTCCCAAATCTTAAAGCACACACATGCATACACACACACACACACACACACACACACACACACACACACACACACACACACACACACACACACACACACACACACACACACACACACACACACATCTGAGGCAGCAGTCATCCTTCCCCCACTTTTCTCCTCTCCTCTCCTATCTATCCATCCCTCCATCCATCCATCCCCTCATCATCCTTTTTTCTCTTCTCCTGCTTGTACGCAGGCGTAGTCTCTTGGGATAATAAGCCTCAGGTTCAGGAGAGAGGGAGGCCCCACAGCACAGGCACAGGTGAGGGGTTTGGTGCTACAATGGTACATCTCCACGACCCCCCCACCCCACCCGTCTGCACACTGCACTCCTCCTCCTCCTCCTCCTCGCTCCTCCCTCTCTACTTGTCTCCGCCGGCCTCCCCCCCCTGCTCCTTGGCCAGGCCGCGGATGGACAGGTCGTACACCACCTCCTCGATCTTCTTCACGTCGTACTTGAGGCCGTCGTAGCGCTTGCGGAGCGGGTCGTTCTTCAGGTTCAGCAGCCGGAAGCCCGAGTCCAGCTCGTTGATGAAGTTAGAGATGCGCAGCGGGCGACCGTAGTCACCGGCCGTCACGCTGTTCACTGCCAGACGAGACTGATGGTGACGCACAGAGAGAGAGAGAGAGAGAGAGAGAGAGACACAGAGAGAGAGAGGGAGACACAGACAGACAGACAGACAGACAGACAGACAGACAGACAGACAGACAGACAGACACAGACAGAGAGAGAGAGAGAGAGAGAGAGAGAGAAATATTTAGTCCAACTCATTGATCAACTGGGAGACACACAGGGGTCAACCAGACTGTTCACTGCCAAACAAGACTGATGACAACACACGCACACACACACACGCACGCACACTCCATGTCAGACATACCTTTCCATAATTTCCCCTGACCACAACACATAATTTCCATGACTTCCCGCAGAAATAAAAGGCCAAAAAAATGTATCAGACATTTAGCTCTGTGGTCATCAATTTGTGATAGCCAGTCTGTCATATTGCCATTAGACAAAAACCCTACACTGTTGAACTTCTATGACATTCCCTGACTGTACATGCTGAATGGTCAAATTCCATGACGGGAAACACCTCTGTTGAATGGCCATGATATTCCTGGAATTCCATGACCAGTGGGCCAAAGTCGACAGTCAATCAGTCTGGCGAAAGCTAAGAGGAATCCATCTCCGTGGAGGGTGGGAGATGGTCTGATCTTACTCTGCAATTTAAATTAATTGTTCCGAAGAGTTCCAAATTCAAATTCAAATTTTGCTTTATTGGCATGACTGTGACGATATGGTGTTGCAAAAGTATAGAAATAACAAGACAAAAGTGTGAATCGTGTTATCTTAACAAATCAGTAACGAACGGACTCCGCGGGTGAGTTCTGCGCCACCACTCTCAACTCTGCTGATTGGCTAAACAGTGAGCGAACCGAGCTAGGAGGCTTTCGCCAGACTATGTGCAGAGCCAAAAAGTAACCCTGTACAGTGCAGCACGCAGGGCTGATAGTATTCAGGCTCAATGCCTGATTTCAGGCTTGACAGAGTTTGCAAAAATAAAATCATTGATAATAATTAGCCATTAGGTTATTCTTCTCTCAGAAAGTGTTACAGGTTCAGAGTTTTCTTCTACTATCAGGCTTGAATAATGGTCATACACAGGCTATTAAATGTTTGAATAATGTGTCAAAATAGGCCTACGTTACGTCACTATGCAGTATCTTGTCGTCCTTGTTACAGCAGGGGAAAAAGTTCGGGCTCAAGATTTTTTTTCACTATCACCCCTGAGCACGGTAACTCACCAGTTCGCTCGCCATGATGAGCACTCCAGCCAGGTAGTCCTCAATGTCCAGGTGGAAGCCCTTCTCTCTCTGAACCTCAACTGCAGAGCGCGCGCGCGCGCGCACACACACACACACACACACACACACACACACACACACACACACACACACACACCAACGGTTGACTCAAGTGTAGTAACGCAATTGCCACCCACATAGATTACTCGTGTGTCCTTTTCACAAGTCAAAGGGAGATTACATAGTCGACACATTCTAATGTATTATGCAGGTACCATGCATCACTGTGGAGTTAACGTGTCGCTCCTGTGAACTATGGAAGAGCCCAAAGCACGACCGTGTGTGTGTGTGTTTGAATAAGAAGTGCATTGGCGGAATACACTACTTGTTAGCTATATATATCTACTTGTTAGTTAAATATATCTAGCCAACTTCCTCTGCCTGCGTGCGTGTGTGTGTGTGTGTTTGAGTGCACATCAAGTTGTGTTGAGTGTGTGTGGGCCCATGGGTTTGATTGCCCAGCCACATGGCGCTGGCAATAAGCTTTGATGAGCCGCTATACTGTGGGCCACAGGTATCTCAACCCCACTGACTGATGCTGTGGGGGCGATTTTCAGTCTGGGCCGGAACAATGTCTGTTAGCTACATGCAATTGGAGAGTGCCAACAGTGATAATTCAAAACTTGAGTAAGAAGTGTATAGTAGAATCCACTACATGGCAGCTAGATAATATCTCCCCAACTTCCTCTGCTTGCGTGTGTGTGAGTGAGTGTGAGTGTCAGTGTGTGTGTGTGTGTGTGTGTGTGTGTGTGTGTAGAGTAGCTTTATTGATCCCTGGGGGGAAATTAAGGAAATTAAGTGTGTGTGTGTGTGTGTGTGTGTGTGTGTGTGTGTGTGTGTGTGTGTGTAACCCACGTACTGGATAGTATTTGTGCGGCCTCCTCTCTGGTGACGAGGGCTTCGCTCTCCAGGTAGACCACGAAGGCCGCCAGGAACACCAGCCGCTGCAGCACGAACCGCCAGTGCTCATGGAACCTGAAGAGCAGAGCACAGCAGAGGGGGGCCATTACGGTCAATAGGGAGGATCATCAAGAACTCCATTTTAGAGGTGCACCAAGAATTCGGCCGCAGAAAATATTCGGCCGAAAACGCAAAAAAGAGACACTTTGGGTTTTCGGCCAAAAGCCAATTGAGTGGCCGAATCGGAGGCAGAGTAGAAAATTAATTGAAAATGGGCATTAATTACACTAATGTCATTTATACTGTAACATTTGAAGACTTCAAATACACATTTATTTTCTTTCAAAAACATGTCTTAACATTTATTGTAAGCCGTAGATTTAAGCAATATTTAAAAATAGTGAAAAACCTAACTTTTGATAACTTTTGACTGAATTGTAATATTTGGTTTCGGTTTCGGTATTCGGCCAAGTGATTAATTATTATTCGGTTTCGGCCACAATTTTTTGTTTCGCTGCACCTCTACACCATTTATTTAGAGGCTTTGAAATGGTTAGAATTCAATGTCAATGATGAAGATACTTGAAACATTCCATTCCATTGCATTTGGCAGACACTTTGTAACCAAAGCGACTAACAAACGACAGCATCACTAGCAGATACAAAGTGCACTGGAAATATACAAAACAACAAATGTAGATGCAAAGAAGGCTCAGTTTTTTTGTGGTATTTGAAAAAAAGTCCTACAAAAGGTGTAAAAATGTATATTATTCAGCTCACCGGTAATACTGTTCAGCGGGGAACTTGGTTTTCAGTTCTCCCATGTGTGTTCTCACAGTGCAGAACAGCTCTCGAGCCCTTTGGCATTTGCTGGGAACTGACACAAAGACAAATTGGTTAACAAATATAGTTGGCTTCTTGATGAAGCAGTGTTTCCCATACATTGAGGAAACTATGGCGGCCCGCCATAGTTTAAATTTGGCCGCCATAGTTTACGAAAATGTAAAAAAAAAAAAAAAAAAAATTTTTTTTTTTTTAACGATATCCGTTTTTGTTAAAAACGATTTGAATTACGATTTTGAATTTCCTTCGCATTTTCCTCCTGGAGTAAATACATCCTATAGACTCTGTATTGGTTAGATAAGTAGTCCCACGGTAACACAGAATGAGGGGAAAGCATTAGGAAGTGACCGTAAGGGTATTACAGTTGATTCATGTGTGCACACGTGTAACATCGGGTGAGTAACAGAACATGTGCGCAACGATGCGTTTATGACACGCCGATATGCGAGGATCTTCGTCAAATCGCTAGTCGCATGCATCATCGCTAACTGCGTTTATATCGCGTGCCGCGTGTAAGGGAAATGTTAGTTGTTGACATGTATGGAATTCACTTCAATTTGTGCTGTTTCTTGCTTCAGTTGTGGACAAAACGATTGGCCAAACTCACAATAGAAAGCCTTTGCTGTGCTACTGTCCCAGAGAGCTGAAAAAAAAAAAAAACCTTCATAGAAGTCACACTTAACAGGGGAGTTAACCAATCCAAATGAGTTCTCTCTCTCTCTCTCTCTCTCTCTCTCTCTCTCTCTCTCTCTCTCTCTCTCTCTCATAGTAGCCTACTATTTACCCATATGGTGAATTTCTGAGTCCTTTTTAATTTGTAGCCTATACCACTGAAGGCATGATAATGCTTCATCATATTTTAGAAATAGGGCCTATGTGCCTTTTATATACCAATGTTTATCATTTTGAAATTGTTTCAGTTGTTTATGACTTGTGTATGACTGAAATTATCTCTGCATACTATCAGTGCTGCTGCATTGCTTTGTAAAGATAGGCTATTCAACACACTTTAAAAACACACTGAAAAGATACGGCCATAGTAGCCTACTGAAAACATTTTGTTCATAATAATGGTGATTAATAAATGGTGGTCTTAAATTTTCATACTGACATCCTTGAATTTGACTTGGTAGATCACGGCAGACCATCAACTTCAAAAGTAGATCTTGGTTAAAAAAAGGTTGGGCACCCTGCTATAGAGAGAACCCACAAGTGCTTGAAAGACAGGGATCAAAAGCCTAGTCAAGTTGTTGTAGTTTACTTGGGTTTGGGAGCAATATAAAAAACCTTCAGAGAAGGGACAGTTGGGATGAGTTTACTAACACTCCCTAGGCTTTGCTTTACAGTTGTAATGAGTTTGGTGACAGACCTTCATTGACACAGCAGAGGAGACATCGGGCTGCATAGAAATTAATGTGTAATGAATGTGAACTATGTGAATATGTTTAAATGTGTAATATGTTGTTCAGCCCTTTTAATGGGAGGAATTTGGAAAAAAACTGGCCCTGTGACCAGCACCCCTCATGTAGAATGTGTACGCCTACAGATATGTGTGGGGGAAAGGCATAGCCTACCCTCTAAGACCCTTTTTTGTCTATGCGTTAACAATTTCACAGTGCTCTCTTAAATTCTTATCTCTGCTCCTATTTTGTTTTATTATTGTTTCCCAGACCCCTGCATGAGGGACGAATGAAAACTGTGTTTTAAACAGAAATTATTCACTTGTACTGCATTTTTGACAATGACAATGTACTACTATTATACAAGTCATGGGTAAAATCTTATGTAGCCTTATTTCTCAAAATATAAATGGCTGAAATATAGGCCCAGGCCTTACATCTTCTCCATGCGCCAATGTCATACTGTAGTCATTGTTTTGCCGTTTTGCATTTACGCTGCAAGAATACACCCCCCCCCCCCCCCCAAAAAAAGGCCTGTGTGAGAAGACCCCCCCGACCCCCCCCCCCCGAACAAAATAAACCCCGGCTGCCCCCATAGTTTCCAAAATTTCTGTGGGAAACACTGTGAAGTAATGTTTTATACAATGTAGAGTAAACTGGTCCACTTCGGAAAGACTAGGCCAGGGATGACTGGAGCACTCAGATACTTTTTAGTATTTTATTGTGGTGCAAACATAATAACTGACGTTTCGACGCCGTGTGGGTCTTCTTCAGAGTCTTCATAATGTTTTATACATTGAGGTGTATTGTAATGCACTCTCATTGGTCTTATAGTAGGAATAAGATACAGAAGATAAAGACTGGAATAACTGTTGTCAACATACTGTCTTTGAAGCCGGTTGGTTGATGTACACTCTGAAGCACAGTTAAGATTTCTCTGGCTGTCTGCTCGAGGACTTGGACCACTTTCCTAATATCCTGTAACATAATGTAGGCAAGGCATATTAGTTAGAACTAATGTTACAGACAATGGACGAGAGAAAGACTTGTGACAAAAGCAGTGCCGGTACATGTTCTGAAAAAGCAGAAAAAACAGACAGCGCCAGCTGTTATTTACCACCATTAGTTCTAAGCATGATTATCATTTTGACGGTGCACGCACCAGTTGCATGCACATTTCTCTGTAGAAGTTGGCTAGCTTCCACCAAGTCACGGATTCGGCTAATCACTGGCGCCATTCTTTTAGCTGGTAGGTGCACTGCATGCATGCCATGTGGATGTTGCAGTTTGATACCCAACGTTTGCGGTTTACTACTGCGTATGTAAGATTATGCGAAGCACTCCATGTGATTAAGCAATAATGGTGATGATGCACATTTACCTCTCGGACGTCTTGGTCAGCGCTCAAGAAGCCCTGGATGTATGAGAACATCTCCGTCACCGACATCTCTTCAGAGCGATACAAACTCGTTAAATCTGAACAGTTACGCGTATTGTCCTGGAGCAGAGGGCCAGCAACGTTATTGTTACAGAAACGTAAAAACTAAATACAAAATCACTTTCTACTGGTTATTACAATGCGTTTTCCTCAACGTCAACGTGCGCGCGGATGCTGGGCGGTTTGTTATCATCAACATGCTCCAGAGAAGGTCCTTCCTATTTTTGTCGCATGAAGATGATGTCATCGCTCGCACAAGCCAAAATAGCCAATGCGGCAAACCGAGCTAGGAGATACAGAGAATTGAGAAGCTTAAACTATTCTACTTTCTCTGATAAAACTATGCTGACTGACTCTTAACATTTATTCTGTGTTGGCATATCCGTCGCGGCTATTTCGCTGCCTGCCACCATCTAAAGCAAATTTGTTTCTTGGTCTCAAGAGAGATGAACAGACCAAGGATGGATCACTGGATGTTGTGTGGTCTGAAGAGACCAAGATAAACAATTTTGCTCTAGATGGTGTCAAGCATGTGTGGTGGTGGTGGTGGTACAAGTGAGTTTTCCAAAAAAAAGTTTATCATCTCGATAGTCAAGCATGGTAGTGGGACTGATGGTTTGGGATCAATGGATGCTATTGGAAATTTGAATTGACCTACACCTAAAAGAAACATGCATGTCAACATGCACTGTGACTAGGCTACTGAAGTAAATCATGATAGACCTACTCTCCTTAGGATTTCATTCAAATCTCACACCAATGTATTTAAGCCAGGTGCAGACTCAAAATGTAAAAGTTCAATGTAAAGGTAGAAACGCACACTGATGACATCCCTTTTCATTTCGAGACGATTCGGGCCAACACGGGCCCTTCTCTGCCGGATTTAAATCTGGGGTGTACTCACTTTTGTGGGTAGGCCCTAGGCCTACATGTTCAAACATGAATGGCTATATTTTGATTTTTTTGTGAGTGATCAACTTTAAGCGGTTATATTGTTAACAGGTCTATCATTGTGTCAAAGTGAAATTCTTTAACGTTGTCCTATGAAAAGATATAGCCTACTTACAAATCTGCAAAAATGTGAGGGGTGTACTCACTTATGAGACATAGCCAGGTATGGATTAATGCATGGTCCTACCGGGCCTACCCATCTTGGCCCTGCGGCCACGACCTAAACTGGCCTTCAAAACCACATTCGCAATAATAATATTTCCAAGGTGCTTCATGTGCCAGCCAATAGGCCTATACAATGAACTGGTATTAGTCCCATTGGCCAAGCCAGGTCTGGGGGCCCAAGGGGCCAGGCCAGGCCAACTTGGCCTCACAGCCAAACCGGCATTCAAAACCACCTTTGCAACAATAATCTTTCCAAGTTGCTTCATGTGCCAGTTTCCAATTAACTGTTATACAGTAGTCCCGTGGACCATGGGCCAAGTCATGTAGGGTGGGGGGGCCGAAGGGGGCCAAAGGGCCAGATGCCCCAAGGGGCCAGGCCAACTTCGCCCCATGGCCACGACTCAAACCAGCCTTCAAAACCACCTTTGCAATAATCATCGTTCCAATTATTTGAGTCCTTGAGTTGCTACCCTTGATTTTGGTTGCTACAAACATGACTGTGTTATGTGTAGGCCGACCTACTGTTTTATTTGTTTTGTTTTGTTTTGTTTTGTTTTGTTTTGTTTTGATTTGTTTTGTTTTGTTTTGTTTTATTTTATTTATTTTTTTTGTTTATTTTTTTTGTTTTTTATTTGTTTCATTTGGTGGATTCGGCATTTAAAATTACGCTTTTGGGCTTTCAGTCATGACTGATGGGTAGTAATCTCAGCATAGCATCACATGTGTGGCCATGTGACATTAATTTTGTCATCTTAACATCTCAAATCTGAGGGAGTGAGTGAGATGGAATTTGCCATTCCTTGCCCTAAAATTGATTAGAATGCAGGAAATTGCTTCTAAAAAAACACAACAGACATCTGAACATCTGGACTAGATGACTGTAAAATGTCAAAATGCTACTATAGGTGAACGAAGTAAATTCGTAATTTATGTATTTGATTGCTTGTTTTGTTTGCTTGCTTGCTGGGTGCAATTAAGCTAAATAGAATTTCGATTCCATTTCCCCCACCAGCCTTTCCGTTTTAAACGCAGGCATGGCAAAAAATAAAAATAAATTTAAAAAAAATCTCACGTATTTCACATGGCTGTCCCACCTTATAGGTCTGTGGCTGTGCTATTTTACGCGTTAAAGTTTCGCAACCAAACCTCCAGCCTACATTTCACACAGTAACAATTGATGGCTTCTCTTGGTAGACGACCATTGGCTGATGCTTTTCCACCAGACACTGCGCTCTGTACAACTTGAAAACAGGTTTCCTGCGATCGGCGAGGCCAAGAGCCGCATTTACGCGGACGGTGAAAGTCCTCAATTTCGAGCCAAAGTGTGGAGAACAGATAGCCTGGTGAACCAGCGCCACCCGCTGGACGGCAAAATGTTTTGTCTACGGGTGGGTCTGGCCTCGCATAATGATTCAATGAAGCCAGAATGCCATGAATCTGGCAAACCAATTACAATGCAAAAATGTGTTTTGAATCAAAGTGGGCAGGGTTTTGAGGGAAGGTTGTTCTCATCAACAATCTTCGGATGTATTATGGATCGAGGCCAGACTAAATTAGACATCCACATTTAGTCTGGTTTATCAGACTAGAGAACAGATCAACATTGCTCAGGATGTATCGTGTAACTCTGAGTCTTTTCACGATATCCACATTTCTCCTGGCATGTTTGGGTAAGAATTCTTTAAAAAAAAAAGGAAAGAAAAAAAAGGTAAACGCCAGCGGAGCAAAGCGAAAGCGAAACTTATCAAACACCCCGCATCGCAAAACGATGTCGGTAGGCAAGATTACAAATGTGACACTCAATGTGTACTTTTAGCCGAGGAACTAGGCCTATGCGTTATTTTTTGGCAAATAATTCATTCGAAGATGTTGCCTTTCCAGGTGACTTCCGCAGAATCGCCTAGAACTCTTCGGCAACAGTCGGTGTGTAGGCCATACGCCCCTACGAAGTGTTCTTGACCTTGTTAGGTCTTAGTTCCTTTTCGGCTCAAGTATTAAACATGTCAGTGTGGTTTTAAACATTGCCCATCATCTGTGTTGTGCGGCTTGTCTGTGCGTAAACGGCACGCCAGATGGAGTAGGCACCGCAGCCCTGTCATTTGTCTAGAGCGGAACCCCCTTGTTGTCGTCCGATTTTGTGTTCTGTTTGTAGCGGACAAGGGTCTGAAATAACGGTATTGCTTCAATATGGAAACACCACCGTATAGCCATGGCAGCTATTAAGAGCGCGTAGTGCTACATCTGCATTAAACGAGTCGATAGACTCAAGACTGTGACTGTGACAAGACAAGACTGTGACTGTGTAGGCCAGGCCTATTGTTATTTTGAAGAATTGTATTCTACCCTGCATTCATCAAATAGGCTACTCTTAATCAGGTGTCAAAAGTGAAAGTAAAAGTAAATTTGTGGTGTAAGTAGGCCTACAACACTAGCCCATGATATTACATAGCTGTTACACAATTTACCCCATTGTACCTAATGTAGTGGATAGACTGTGTGTTGTTACTGGGAAAACACTAAAACCTAACAAGAACCCCCCACAAATTTGATCCGACCAGCGCAAAGGTAGCCGATCACAAGTACACAGGTCTACTGGTTATTCAAATAAGTTAACTGTGTTGGAAGGAAATTGTGTTCCTTTTTTTACTTTTACTTTTACTTTTACTTTTGACACCTCTGTTCTTAATTAGCCACTGACTTGTAGCCTATAGTATCATTGGAATTAGCACTAGGCCTACTAGGCCTACTTATAGTCCGATTGATAAGTGTGACTAGTAATTAATGTTTATCAAAGTGTTTTATATTGAATCAAATAGACAACTGTCAATAACAAAAAAGTAAACATCGTCTTAACTGCTATCAGAAATATTTCTGGTATGTTAGCTTGAATTCTAAAAGCCTAAAGAATAACGAAGCTACTGTCAACACTAAGAAAGTGAACAATTTGTATTATTTTACCATAGGCCTATTTAATGTATGTTGTTACTGCCACAGCAGAGATGACCAACAGTGGCCTAGCCTATCATGTGGAGGTTCAACATTTGCTTGGTATTTGTCACTGTGCTGTGGTTACTCACTGTTCCGAAGTTGTACCATTATAGTGTGTGTGTGTGTGTGTGTGTGTGTGTGTGTGTGTGTGTGTGTGTGTGTGTGTGTGTGTGTGTGTGTGTGTTTATTCAGGTCCCTAAATTAAACTTTTTCATCACCCGCTAAAATGACTAATACTGTAGATGTTAATCTTCCTACTCAGTCCCTAATGGGTCAAAGTGGTTTGTAAAGTAAATTGGTCTTTTCTACCAGCCAAACGGACATTGCTCATGTAGAGCCCTGTATATATTATAAGAATATGAAACCCCATGACATACACATTTTAATATAATATTACAGTAGCTAAGCTGTTATTTTTTTCACTTTTCTCTTCAAAGCTGATGTGGGGCCAGAAAGGCACTCCCTCTACTATGTGTACACAGCCCTGTCACAGGCCGTCAATGCTCCTGGCATCTTTGAGTTCACTGCCATGGGTTTGCTAGACGACAGAAAGATTGACTACTACAACAGCAAACAGAAGGTCAAGATTCCTCAACAGGATTGGATGAAAGCAAAGCTTCCCGCAGACTACTGGGAGAAGGGCACCCAATCACGCAAGAGTAAAGAGCAGTGGTTCAAAGTCAACGTCAACATCCTGATGGAGCGCATGAGGCAAAACACAAGTGGTAAATGTCAAAAGTTCCTGGTGGGATATTTATTTCATTTTATTCTGAAAAATAAAAGGGAAAATGTCATTGTGTTCTACCACAGGTGACATTTATGTAACATTTCAGACATACTGTAAAATGTGATAGTGAAGTGTACTGAACAGCACAAATGCAGAGATGTTGCTTCATTATTGTCTCTGTACCTAAATCTTCATAATCGTCAGTGAAGTGTAGTATAATATAATGAATAACACGAGCAAATGAGAACGTCTGTGAGGTAGCAGGGGAACAATGTACCTCATAAAAAAAAGCCAACATACATAATATCAAGCCATCACTTGATCTTAGTAGATGAAGAAGAACATGGCCATAAGCTGCAACCATTTGAATAAAATAAATTGCATTACATTTGCTCTAATCTCTCATGTTCTTCCTCAGATATCCATTCCCTGATGTGGAGACATGGCTGTGAGGCTGACAAAATGGCAGATGGTTCTTTACAGTTTGTCAAGGGTGTTGATGAATACAGTTACGATGGCAGTGATTTCCTTTCCTTTGACGATGATACAATGCAGTGGGTGGCACCAGTCAATGCTGCTCAACAGACCAAACAGAAGTGGGACGACGTGCCGATCCTGAACCAGTACACCAAGGGCTACCTGGAGAAGGAGTGTGTGGAGTGGCTGGACAAGTTCCAAAAATATGGAGAGAATGATCTTGTAGAAAGCCAAAAATATCGTATGTTGTTTCAGTATCAACAGTGTTATTGTTTTTGTTCAATTGGCAGGATTTAAGTTTTATAATAATGACAGGAATTACATATTTTTGTTTGCCAGGTCGCCCAAATGTATATCTTTTTGCCAAAAACGGGAGACCTCATGGTAGATACCTGTTGACATGTCTGGCCACAGGCTTCTACCCGAAGGACATCAAGATCAGCATTCTGAAGAATGATTGGCCCGAGAAGGAAGGGCATCAAGATGATGTCTTGCCTAATGGAGATGGAACCCACCAGATCAGAGTGACCTTCCTAGCGGAGAAGGTGGAAATAAACATGTATAGATGTAAGGTGGAACACAGGACCCTGGACGGACCCATTAGCTGAGTGGAAAACAGGTGACGCTATCTTTATGGGCTATGCGTCTCACATGATTTTACAGTTAATTTTACATACATTAAGTGTTTCTTCTTCTTCTTCTTCTTCTTCTTCTTCTTCTTCTTCTTCTTCCTATTATTATTATTATTATTATTATTATTATTATTATTATTATTATTATCAGTAGTGGTATGGCTAATGATACCATATATTATGATAACAATAGCAACAAATATATTTTATATAATATATAGAAACAAAGATGAATGTCCGCACACTGCTCCCGTGTTGCCTTTTTTTAAAAATTTTGAAGTGAGCGCTTTCGAGCTAGTCGCTCTTCATCAGACTTGATATATAATATATATAATAAATATAAACTTATTTATCATTAATAACAATGAGAATAATAACAACAGTCATGTTTCTGACATTTGTAGAGGGAAAAGTTGTAGATGAGGATTGCGGCCCCGGCTCTGGCCCTCCAATCGGAGTCATTGCTGGCGGCCTCACACCACTGCTGCTCATTGCTCCGGCTTTGGGGATCTTCTTGGCCAAAAAGAAAGAGATGCTGTGCTTTGGTAAGTTCTGCACATGGGAGTGAAACAAACTAAAAGAAATATTGAAACAGAAATCTCCAGTTCTCCCTGTTAAAAAGCGACACGTCTTGTCGCCTTGGCCTTACAATTATTGAAAAAAGCCAACAAGAAAGAAGAAAAATTGAGTGCGATCCATTTCCTACTACTAGATTACTTCAGAGACGCACCAACAAGACGGAAGAGCGCGGTGTGTGGAAGATAACCTTACAATTATTGCAAAAAATATGTATGTGAAATGTTTTGGTACCCTAAATGTCTTTGATACTTTGTGCTACTCAGTGCAAGATATTTCAGATGTTTGGGGTATTTCTACTTGATGCGTTTTGTACACACATTTGACATGTATAATTACACGTACGTATGTTATGTACACCGTACCTAAATATCAGTTGTTCAAGCAGAAGACATAGCGTGTAGTTAAAAAAGCTTAGGTGTTATATTTTTTTATTTGAACTTTTGCTGCCTAAAAGCTATTTTACCCTAACAGAAATAACATTTCAGCAGTTTTTAATGGAAATATTTAAAACCGAAGTTGTACAGACTTTTCACCATTCAATTTCATGCTTTACTAGCCCCATCTCCAACTGTTCCACCTGTAACAGCAGTGTTTCCGAATTTTCGTTAGTCAAGGTGGTGGGGCATTAGTCGCTTTGAAAAAAGGTTCGCACACTCCTTTGGATTTTTTTCTTCTTTAAGTTATTTTTTCTTCTTTTTATTCATTCATTCAATGACAATGACGTTTCGACCTCTCAGTCTTCCTCAGATTCAATATATTCATAGATTCCAGAATCTGAGGAAGCGTCGAAACGTCATTGCCATTGAATGAATGAATAAAAAGAAGACAAATAACTTAAAGAAGAAAAAAATCCAAAGGAGTGTGCGAACCTTTTTTCCAAAAATACGTAATCTTTTTGTTCAGCACAAGGGATTGTGCACAAGTAACTCTCTACAAGTAAAGTACCATTGACTGGTGTAGACACAAGTGAGGCCCTACTTTTTGCTGCTGATTCCACTGATATGATATGTTGTTGTTTTTGTACTGTAATGTTAAAGAATGTGCCATACAAAGTGGTTTCTAACTCGCATTATGATATTAACCCTGTTGTTTTAGATAAGGGATCCCCAGGTAGCTCTATAAGATCCTCAGATGGAAGTGACCTAATGTTGAAGGTAAACGTGCACAAATTGATGAGCATTTTTTAAACCAATGTTAATAATTAAATGTATTTTGTTCACTGTATGCGAGTACACACCAACCATGCGCTATAAGTAGGGTTGGGTATCGAAAGGGTTTTATTCGATACCGGTGCCAAAACGTTTATAGCAGTCCCGGTTCTTTAGCTGTACTTTTTTTGGTACTTGAAAAACAAAAAAAGCAGCAGCACAGGTTTTGTAATAAAACAATGACTTTATGTATGTAATAGCCATAGCCTACAGTATGTAGTAGTCCATCTTTCAAATAGGAAATTAAATTTCAGACTAGAAATGTTGGTATACAACTTCCGTATTATTATTTTTTATTTCAGCATACAATTATTAAACTATTTAGAATCAAAATGAAACTGAATTATTAGAAAGTGAAATTGGTGTCGACTCTTTGTTCAAGAAGCAAAATGAACTGTCACTCGAAATGATCTTGCAACAGGCAGACGCCTTCAAAACAGCGTGTGTGCGAGAAAAGCCTGGGTAACGCTTTACTTTACGGTACAGTATTTACTGTGTACTTTCTGCGTAACAACAGGGTAACAGGCAGAAATTACATGGTATCTAACGGCTTAAAAGGGGGTAATTACAAATTACAAAATGTAATACACATATCTCAAGATTTAGGCCTACTATGAAACTACTGCGTATTTCCTAATCATCTAATCATCAAACTTCTCTCTGTTACCCTGTTGTTACCCAATTAATGGCATTTACTTTGTAATTACCCCCTTTTATGTAACTTCTCTCTGTTACCCTGTTGTTATCCAGAGAGTACACAGTAATTACATATGGTAACTGTACCGTAAAGTAGAGCGTTACCAAAGCTTGTCTTCATCTCCCATAGACTTAGAATAAACTTCTCTCCCTTTCATCTTCAGCCGCTAGGCCTATTGAAGGTGTTTCAGAGATTAAAAACGAATTGACTGGCTGTTGATAGCCATTAAAACTTTAAAAACAATACTGCTGACATGAACAATGTTAACGCTGCCGTTGTCGCGTGCATACAAGTCAATAGTCACAAGCGTCAGGTTCATGTCATGGGGCTTGGCAAAATTGCACAATGTTGATGCGAGATTCTTGAGAGATGGGACAAAATGGGTTTTGAAAACCTGATTTTGAAAATGCAGAATACATTGATCATGGTTATATATTCATGTAGATAAAGATGTGTAGTTTTTAGCCATAAAATACAGGCTCCAGGTGAAAAATCAATTTTTAACAAATTAACATGTTTACCTTATCACCCTTCAGCCTTCTGTTTCTACGTTTGAAAAGATGATCATATCCGCATATTAAGTAGTTTTTCGTGAATTTGTCAACTCCATAAGGTTTTAAATGTCAACTCCGTAATAAAATCTTGTTGACTCTTACGGAGTTGATACATATTCATAATAACACATGATTTTCTAACAGAAATCAACTTGTACATCAGCAGTTATTTAGGGCCTTGCCAATAGTTCTAAGCTTTTATTATAAATACTGAAATAACCTTTATTATTTTTTATTATTATTATTATTATTATTATTATGCATTATATTATAGTGTTGACACATCATGCTTGTGACATACAGATGGTGTAACTTCAATCTGCTCATTACCGTGCCGTGCCGTGGCAGCGTACCATGATCATTACACCCTGTGGCCATTCGGAATGCGGGGGGCAGTATAGCACCGCTTTTGCAGAGCAGCGTCTGCCTGTGTTTGTGGTCTGTTTGTGCTTCCGTGCTTGTCCGTCCCCCAGTTTTAGTAGTAGTAGAAATACAGTCAGCAAATTGCATGTTTTATTTAGCATTGGGCATTTGATAGGGCATTTGATAATAACACAAGTGTGAGCGGTAAAGACAATTAAAACCGAGTCAATCAGACAGGAACACCATTGTAATTAAGTGTGTCCCGTAACGCCAGCATGAGAGAGATCGAATTTTAAATTTGGCGGCGACATTCTGTTGCACGTAACATTGGGCATTTGATAATAACAGAAGTGTGCGCCCTAAACAAGACCACCATGTGAATTTAAACTCGACTTTTTTCTGTCTTTCATTCACCGTCTCCCAATCCGTCCCTAACTTATTTCGGCATTATTCAGGTCAGGAACGGGTATCCTCAGGACCTCAGCCTAATAGGTTGAAGACAGGTTTTTTTATTATTATTATTAGTGCTTGTGAACACTTGTGAACTATGACTCCTTCTTTGGAGGCTGGATAACCTGTCACACCACGACGTGTCACAAAAGGCTGTGCACTGCCTTTTCTTTTTTAAAAACACAGCAGTCGTATGATAAGTGTTTCCCAACCACTGTGCCGTGGCACACTAGTGCCGTGGGAAATTCTTTTTTTTTTTTGCTTAGGCCTAATTTTTTTGGCAAACGAATTCATTAATAGGCCTAATTACTTCTATTGTTAAGGCGGCTACAGAGTATAATTTGTTTTCATTATTTCATATTTTTTGTTGGTGGTAGGCCTATATAGGCTACTATATAGGCTATTTTTAATTAGGCTATTTGAATGATTCAACCAACCGCCCGAATTTAATTAAAATATTTGGCTATAGGCTACTTTCGATTGTGTTAATTCGATTCGATTGTGTGTGCTCTTCTTAAAACCTGATTTTAATATGGCAACCAAGCATACACATTGTGAGGGATTAAAAAAGTGCGTCCAATGCGAATATTACCTCTTGTGTTGTTGGGGGGAGAGAGAGAGAGAGAGAGAGAGCTCTTTTGTGTGCGTGTGGGGGTTTAATCACCCCCTCCCCCACAGACAAACATTCATAGCGTCACACAGTTGAAGACTGTAGTCAGTTGACATCTATGTAAGCGCCCCTCCAAGCGTCTGCCTGTGTTTGTGCGTCTGTTTGTGCTTCCGTGCTTGTCCATCCCCCAGTTTTAGTAGTAGTAGAAATACAGTCAGCAAATTGCATGTTTTATTTATAGTGGGGTCGTAATAGGCTCAGTCATTTCAAATTGATGTTAAAGTTTGGTTTTCACTTCCAAGTTGAAGTTTAGGGTCTATAGAACAATTTGAGTTCGAGTGTCAAACACACAGATAACAAAATGGCCTGCGGGGGGCGCTCTAAAATATATAAACAGCTATAACTTTTGATTAGTTAAACCAAATTTAACATATGAGGTATGTATGGATTCAGCATGAAGAGGAGAAACCGGTGGGCTAAATAGTTGGTTACCAGATTAAAGACACACTATGTAATAAACACACTTTTAGCCAATGGACAGCTAAATCCGGGCTTTTTTAAGATAAAGGGTGGAAATGGCCTCCAAGTTGCAATGAAACATAATTTATTGTTACAATTTATTATAAATAAAGCCTGGGTTATCACTTAACTTGATTTGTTCAGAATATCCCTGAAGCACACAGATACTTAGGATACATAATACACAAATATAGCTGCATAATGCCTATGTGATATTTAAACTTGCAACTTCGAGTTTGGTAATTTAGGATCATGAGTACCAGCTTTTTTTCAATCAAACCATCATTTTATTCACAACTTAAAAACTTAATATCTGGAAGAAAGTAAATCAATAATAATAATAATAATAGTAATAATGATGATGATGATGATAAATATTATGGGGAACATCATTTTTTCCTGCATTCAAAAAGTAAACAGAAGACCATAGGGCTAACATTTATTCCAATACTCCACTCTACAATAACTATGACAGAGAACAGATGCAAAAACAGTCAGTGGTCAGTCTTAGAAATTGTATGTGCACTTACACAGACGTGTGCACTTTAACTCTGCCTTCATGCACTTGCACCGAGATCTGACAGGTCTATTTGTACAAGTACTAGTACAGCTGCACTTCACCTCTAGTTGGAAAACATCTTTGGCAACTGCATTGCTTTGGTAGTGTAGTCCAAATCTGGGAACTGTTCATTTGTTACCAGATTGGCAGGCATTTCTGGCAAATGCAGATAATAAGAACGGTTTTCATTCCTGTCAACTACGCTGGTAACAAATGGACAGTTCCCAGAGCAGATGATTGTGTCTACCATGTATGAAATAGTCCTATAGTATTATTTAGTATGCTTGCCAAAGGCCTCTGCTTGACCACAACAAGCATACTAATTGTTCTCCAACAACAGTTTATTTAGTATGCTTGCGGGAAAGCATATTAATTGTTCATCAACAGTTATTATTATTCTACATTTTTCCATTCACCTCGGACTACAGCTCAGCCTTTAACACCATTGTCCCCAGCATACTCGACGACAAACTCCGGAGTCTAGGAATTCACAGTGGCCTTTGCAGCTGGATACTAGACTTCCTCTCAGCACGGAAACAGGTGGTGAGAATGGGCTCCATCACATCATCCTCCTTGACCATCAGCACGGGAGCTCCGCAAGGTTGCGTTCTGAGCCCTCTCCTCTACTCTCTATATACGCATGACTGTGTGGCTATACACAACAACAACACCATCATCAAGTTTGCAGATGATACCACTGTTATCGGTTTAATCACAAACAATGATGAAACAGCCTACAGGAAAGAGATAAACAACCTCATGGAGTGGTGTAGAGGAAACAACTTGTCTCTGAATGTGTCCAAGACAAAATAATTAATAGTTGACTTCAGGAGGAAAGAACACCAGTTTGAAACCATTAACATCAACAGTGAGACAGTGGAGAGGGTGAGAGACTTTAAATTCCTTGGCGTTACCATCTCAGAGGACCTCACCTGGGACAGTCACACACAGCGCATTGTAAAAAAAAAGCCAGCAACGTCTGTACCACCTCAGACGATTGAGAAAGTTTGGGATGAGACCCAAGATCCTGAGGTCGTTTTACAGAGGCACCATTGAGAGCATTCTGACAGGGACCATTATTGCATGGTATGGGAACTGCTCTCAAGCCAACAGGAGAGCTCTTCAGAGGGTTCGAGGGAAGGAGCATCAGGAAGGCAAAAAAGATCTTGGCTGATCCTAGTCACCCCAACCATGAACTGTTTACCATATTGCCATCTGGGAAACGGTACAGAAGCCTGAAGTCTCACACTACCAGACTCCAAAGTTTCTTCCACCAAGCAGTTAGATTACTGAATTCATGCTGAAGACAACAATGCACTTTATTTGCACTTTTTTCCAACCCCCCCCCCCTTTTTTTTTTTTTTTTTATATTTTTTTCAAAATCTTTTTGAGGACACAAGAAAAACACAACAATTCTTACTCTTTATAGGCTTCAAACCTATAATAAGACGTAATAAACTAATCTTGAATCTTGAATCTTGAATCTTGAATCATATGGGAATCGCCATTCATTAGTACGGCGGCTTTGAATCGTTGCAGCGTTCGAGATAGAGACACGGTTCGCGTGCCAAAACAAATGGCTTGAAAAGGGCTCAGGGTGGAGTATATTTTTCGCTGGCCTACCCCCTTTCATTCATTCACCAGACTTCTTTTTCCTTAGTTTTCTCTCTGTTTCCCCCCTCATTGAAAAGAATGGTAGAATGGTCAAGATGATGATGCCACAATCTGTGCCAGTTAGAGTGAGAGGTGACCTGTCCTGGGGTTTTAACTAGGTACCAACTGGTAAAGGCATTGTCAGAGAGGTATTGGCTCTGAATACAAACTGTGTGAATAAGCCAACTCTTAAAAATGTTTCAAAGAGAGCAGTTTTAAAATCCCTATGATGTGACCCCATTCCCCTCACAAAAAATGTGTGAACAGCTCAGCGCATAAGCCTGAATATGTCCATTTTTTGACTGAACCATTTGGTCAAGAAAAGTGGTCTCAGCTTTGACATGAAGAGCAGGTTTGTGCCATTTGTGTGTCAATATCATCTGACAACTTGCAAAAGTTTTGGAGATATGACAGCGTAAAAATAAGGCTGCACATATTACTCAGCTATTGACTGCCAAACTGTCACCTTTAGAATCTTCAGTCATACACACACACACATGCAGCCTAGTAGAACTTTAGACCTCTGCTGTCAGTAAGTGGCAGTGGCCTACTGGGTAGGGTGTTGGTCTGTCAGAGGGTTGCAGGTTCGAATCCCACCCATCTCCCTACCCACCCATTGCTGAAAGGCACCTGAAGCATCTCCATACACGCACACACACACACACACACACACACACACACACACACACACACACACACACACACACACACACACACACACACATCTCTCTCTCTCTCTCGCACAGACACACACACACACACACACACACACACACACACACACACACACACACACACACACACACACACACACACACACACACCTCTATCTCTTTCCCTCGTGTTTCTGTGTGTGTGTGTGCATAATCCGCAAGCATACCAATAGCATTGTCTCTCCGGAAATGCAGTCTTATTATTATTATTATTATTATTGATTTATTTTCTTCCAGATATAACGTTTTTTTGTGATTTTATGTGTGAATAGAATATGGCTTCATCGAAAAAAGTTGATACTCGTGATCCTAAATTCATAAACTCAAAGTTGCAAGTTGGGTCCTAAATATCACATAGGCTTTATGCAGCCATATTTGCGTATAGGTATCCTAGGTATCTTTGTGCTTCAGGGATATTCTGAACAAATCAAGTTGAATGATATACCAGGCTTAATTTACAATAACTTGTAACAATAAATGATGTTTCATTGCAACTTGGAGGGCATTTCCACCCTTTATCTTAAAAAAACCCTGAATTTTGCTGTCCATGGGCTAAAAGTGTGTTTATGACATAGTGTGTCTTTAATCTGGTAACCAAATACTTAGCTCAACAGCTCCCCCTCTTAATGCTGAATCCATGCATACCTCATATGTTAAATTTGGTTAAACTAATAAAAAGTTATAGCAGTTTATATATTTTAGAGCGCCCCCCGCAGGCCATTTTGTTATCTGTGTGTTCGACACTCGAACCCAAATTGTTCTATAGACCCTAAACTTCAACTTGGGAGTGAAAACCAAACTTTAACACAAATTTGAAATGACTGAGAAAAAATGAACATGCCTACGACCCCACTATTAGCATTGGGCATTTGATAGGGCATTTGATAATAACACAAGTGTGAGCGGTAAAGACAATAAAAACCGAGTCAATCAGACAGGAACACCATTGTAATTAAGTGTGTCCCGTAACACCAGCATTCTGTTGCACGTAACATTGGGCATTTAATAATAACACACGCGTGAGCCCTAAACAAGACCGCCAGTCGACGGTGTTTTGTTTTTATTATTCTGCATTCATGTCAGGAACGGATATCCTCAGGATACAGACTAGGCCTAGGTTGAAGACGGGTTTTTTTTTATTATTATTATTATTATTAGTGCTTGTGAACACTTGTGAACTATGACTCCTTCTTCGGAGGCTGGATAACCTGTCACACCACGAGCTCTTTTGTGTGCGTGTGGGGGTTTAATCACCCCCTCCCCCACAGACAAACATTCATAGCGTAACACAGTTGAAGACTGTAGTCAGTTGACATTTATGTAAGCGCCCCTCCAAGCCGTGTGAGTTTAACAGTTTGCGGCCAAGAGGTTTTTTCACGAGTGCGCACACACACACACACACACACACACACACACACACACGAGAGATACAAGGCAGAGTATGGATATTGTTTCAGAAGTTTGAATGTTTATTTGTTGTGATGTTACAAATAGCAATAAAAACATAGATCAATAAAAAGGCGTTCAAAAAATCAAACTATGCCTAAAAATAAATCCTTACAAAGTCCTTTAAGTGTCCAGGTGTAGGCCTAGCCTAGCCTACTTCAATGTCCTTACTCCCGTGTCCATACTGTAAATCCCATGGTGCAAAAAGGGCAGTTGGCTAGTGACTCAAAAAGGGTGGCAGCAACGCAGTCTGGTCTTGATTCAGAATTCACTCAGGACAAAGGCGGCATTCAAAAAAATCTAAGTAGGCTATGCCTAAAAATAAATCCTTACAAAGTCTTTTAAGTGTCCAGTCACCTGGATACAGTCATCGACCAAATCATCGATCTAGGTGGTGAGCCCACTGGTAGGTGAAAGGAAACAGCGCACTACTGCACAAACAACAGGCCGAGTCGCAGGAGACACAGCGAAAGGGACGTAATTTCTGGTTAAGCCGGGCAGAAAGGATGTTTTCTGCTGTCTTTATCTGCAGTGTAGCCTACATTAGGCAACTTGTAAAGGCTGCTGTGTAGGCATTGTCTACTAAAACTCTGTAGGCCTACTTGTAAAATAAATTTACACTCTTACTCAAATTTCAAGTTTAGCCTACGTTTATTTATTTATACACAGAATTAAAAATCAATACAATAAAAACAATATGAGGTAATAAAAGAGTGGGTATGACGTGTGTGCATCCGTTTTTTTTGTTCAACATTGTTCAACATTGTCATAAGATGGTGCGGAGAACCAGGTAAAGACCACAAATGCCCAGACGCTAACCAGACATGGATACCAAATTATTTCTATTTATTTATTATATTTTTAGGCTTAAACATATGTTAGCCTACTAAATGTTGAAAGAAGGAAAAGAAAAGACAGACACGTCGAGGCTACTGGTCGTAGCCTATTACAGCAAATCGAACATGCGCTTTATGCACACATAGCAATAAAGTAGTAAAAGGAATTCAACTTCGGAGCGCAGTGGGTTTCGTGGGTCCGGGGGGATGGTGATGGCACGTTTGATGTCTTTCCACCACCCCTGCACGGAGAGTGCATGGATGGAAAGCATATCCATAAAGCATCTGCATTCCTTCTGGAAGAATTAGGCTACAAAGAGCTGGTTACAATTTCAGTAGGCTATTATTTCCATAAAGGAATCGAATAGGCCTAATTGTCATAACAAATGTTGCGGTTTCAGTCAAATAGCTCATAGGCCTATTAAGTGGAGGACGAGTAATATTTCATAAGCATATTTTAGTTCATATATTATGTAATTCATTCTGCAAAAATGAGTATATCTTTCTCTCAAAAAATGACATTGGTTTCAATGAGGGCACTCTTGTTCTGGCAGGGACTCGCTTTTCGGCACGACAGTCACATTCAGGCTACCACAATACGATGAGCACAAAAATGACTGAGTAGCCTACGCGCCTTTCAATGGGCGGCTAAATATGCCTGTTGCATAGCGTAATTATTCACACATCACGTCAAGTCACAAATTAGTAGTCCCTTGCAGTTGACCTATTTCAAATTAACGTCCTCTCCTAGCCTAGGCCTATATGAACACGCGGGTGTGTGTGTGTGAGAGAGAGAGAGAGAGAGAGAGAGAGAGAGAGAGAGAGAGAGAGAGAGAGAGAGAGAATCCCTGGCTGCGCAGACATTGTTTAGTTTAAAAATGTTTTGGCATAGGCATACTTTTTGGGCATAATTTATAATGGCATAGGCCTACACTACACTCGGTGCATTGATTAGTCATAGCAAACAGCAAAAAATGCAGGTGGGGATGTGACATCTGACACGTGACATCTGTTCTGTTGGTTATGGCTACCAGAGTTCCGCACGTGTGCGCCTGTCCCACATAACCAGTTGCTTACACTTAATTTGAGCACGAAAACAGCAATATCAATCGCTTGCTAATTTTTGCCAATGTGACAACATTAAATTCATTATGGAAGTGTAGGTTAGGTTATCGCCCCAGCTGTTGGCGATGTAAGATAAATAGCCAACGCTTAAACGCTCAAACGCGGCGCTGTAGGTTACTGCGGTGAGGTTTAGGCCCCCTTTTGCACTCTCCGTAATTTTTACCAAACGAAAAAAGTATCCACATCCAGAAAACAAGTTTGAAGTTGCAATATTAGACGTTTCAAATCTTGCGATGCGAGAATCGGTATAGGGGCTTGTGGCTACACTCAATTTAGGTCTACACATAGAGCTTGCACATTAATGGCAATTCATCCGATCATCATTAAAAAAATGAAAAGAAAATTCATTAGGCTATTTATTCTTTTTATGACTCTTCCTACTTCCTGGAGGTGTTCTCACACAATTTAATTAGGCATGTCGTTATCCGCTGAATCGGTGCGTGCTGGTGAATATGAGCATATTAATATGCCGTCAACATCGTCTAAAATATTCCATATGGTAATAAATGTTGCCAACACATTTGCGCTTCTTCACCACTCTGTGCTATGGTTATCTGATATGAACAAGAGAGAGAGAGAGTGAGAGAGAGAAAGAGAGCGAGAGTGTGTGTGTGTATGTGTATGTGTATGTGTATGTGGTAAAGCGTATAGCGAGCGCTCCCAAGTACAGCAAGCGCTCCCAAGTATAGCGAGCGCTCCCAAGTGCCACCCGGCGGTTGTTTGGGTACACTGCAGCTAGGCCCGGTACGTACCGAGGTGGATGACGTGGCATTACCTCGGTAAAGGGTGTGCATTGTAGGGGGACCGACTGTAGGTGGTTTTCCTAAAGATGCATTGATAAGAATTAAATATTACATGTGACCTTAACAGAACAGTGTCCACATGGCATGTATACCAAACAGGAAGTAGTATCAGGCTGCCTAAAGTGTGAGCTGACCATAATAAAGCCAGAGTTGCAGGTTCGAATCCCACTCCTCCACCTCCTACTCCACTGAATGGCTGAGGTGCCCCTGAGCAAAGCATCCAACCTCACATTGCTCCAGGGGCTGTAACCAGTACCCTGTAAATAACTGACTGTAAACTATACCCTGTAAATAACTGTAAGTAGCTGTGAATATAAGTGTCAGATAGTGTAATATAATGCAATAACACCCTCACATCTCTCTTCTGCGTAGGGAGCCAATGGGAACGCCTAAACATCTGCAGAATGGTGAGTATACTCATGAACGGTGTTGAACTCATGAACGGTGTGACGTGTTTCGTGTGCGTTACGCCCTTTTATGGGGGAAAACATTGGGGGGAAAGCCAATGCAAGTCAATTGGTGGTGTTGGGAAAGAATAAACGAAAGACAAGGACCTGTAGACTAGCGTTGTTCACGCTCAACATGCCGAAAACGTGTTGTGTTGCCGGCTGTTCAAATAATATAGCCAAACAGCCGTGGCTAAAGCATGGACTGTGTTCATTCAGGCCAGCCGGTGTAGCATGTAAGTTAATGAGACATTCGGTTTGATATCCCCCATAAAGGGACGTAACGCACATTTACGAGAAAAGTACCCGGATGGCCGTTAATGTGTATTAAGCCCTCTGCCACGGCAAAAGGAAGCCAAATGTATCTTCAAGATGTCAACAATATTTTTTTTTCTGTATTTTCAGGTAGAGATGATCCATGCCATGAACTACAAGATAAGAGTTATTATTGTTCAATATGGTGTTCCGCTATCAAGGGAAAATGGACTTGGCAGAAGCTAACGTCGGGCTGTTAGAACGCTTCTGCCTCGTCCATTATTTTCCTTGATATAGGGACACCTCATCGGACGTTATTCCTTACACATGGGCAAGGGGCAATTTCAAGCTGTTTATCTTAAGTTAAATGGAAAAGTAATTTTTACAGAAAAATGGGGAAATGAAGAAATAATTTGATATGCATGTCCTCGTGGAGAGGTTAGGCTAGGTAACCACAATTAAAATGCACTTTTTAGGCTAGGTAACCACAATTAAACTGCACTTTTTAGGCTAGGTAACCACAATTAAGCTATACTTTTAATAACCACAATTAAGCTATACTGTTAATAACCACAATTAAGTTGTACTTTTTAGTATTTTAGGGATGGAGGTCAAAAACAAAAAATGGTCAAATTAGTCATTGCATGTTTGGAGTGGTCTTTCTGACATTTCTTTCAATGCTACTGTGTTAGGGTATTTTCTCACCTACATATTTATCTTTCAGTGCCACTGTGTTAGGGTATTTTCTCACCTACGTAGTTCTCTTTCAGTGCTACTGTGTTAGGGTATTTTCTCACCTACGTAGTTCTCTTTAAGTGCTACTGTGTTAGGGTATTTTCTCACCTACGTAGTTCTCTTTAAGTGATTCAAATTCAAACTCAGTCCTCAAGTGGACCAACAGCACAAGGACTCAGTTCTGTTTTTGTTCATACTGTGAGTGTGTTACATAAAGAAGCGGCTGCTCTTTCTGGTCCCGCTAGGCTTTTATTGTGTGTCAGTCACACCCGGTCCTCTAATGGTGAATCCCATTACACCCCTTAGCCCTACGCCGATCCCCTTTGCCTCCGTTTTGCGCGTCCACGTGTAGGCGTAGTGGCATCCCGATTCACGTTCAGACAGATGGGTAGGGGTTCGGCGAAGGGCTTTCATCCCCTCCATCCCCATGCATGGAATTAGTGACAGCTGTGAGTGTCATTCCGTGATTGTTGAAGGGGCATCCCAATCCATAGGGGTTGCGTTTCAAGCCCTACACCTTGCTGCTTTATTTGAAAGCACGAGGGGCAAGAGGAAGGCAAAGGGGTAGGGGTGGAGATTAGTAATTGGAAAGGCCCTAAGTAGTGTTTCTTAATTGGTGGGTCGGGACCCAAAAGTGGATTGTCACCAGTTGTCAGTCACCATATTGAAACAAGATGCTGTGTTGAAGTCGAGGAGAGATTGAAACATGGTTCATACTCCAACAGTTGAGCAACATGTTGTATGTCAGCATAGTACAAGGCAAATGCTGATGCATATAATCAAATGCAAGGATATATTTTTGATCATTATTTTAAGATTCCGATGACATGACAAAATATTGGGTCACCACATAATGGCCATGGAAAATTGTGGCTCCCAAAACTACTCCAGTTAGGAGCCACTGCTCTGCAGCTCTCCTTAGGTGGTTACACCTAGTCACAAGAGTAACTTGTCAGGACTCATAAGCGAACCGTATTGAGACCGCCTCAATAAAGGTCTCAGTACGGTTCACTTCTGAGGGGTCTGGGTACACTTTGGAGCAATTCACATATGCACAGAAAATGCTGAGTCACAGGTCTGAGTTCGCTAAAATGGCTGGAAGGGACCAGGTGTGAACATGAGGATGTGTACACTGGCAACGCTTCTCAGCTTTCAAATACAATGCCACATTGGCAAGGGGCAATTTCAAGCTGTTAGGTTTAAATTAAATGGAAAAGTAATTTTACAGGAAAATAGAGGGGGGAAATGCAGAAACAATTTAAGGGTGTTTTTTCACTTAGTCCCTTTCAGCCATTTAAGTGAACTCAGACCTGTGACTCAGCACTTTCTGCACATTTTCAAGCGCTCCACTGGTGATGATGCCATAGCAACATCACTCCACCTCTGCTTGGTTCATCTGGAGAACAAAAACTGTCATGTGCAAATGCTGTTCATTGACTTCTATTGTACATGTCTATTCTTTTTAGTTAACTGCACATTGAAGACTGGTCAAACGCAATTTCAAACTTCTGTGCTAACCCTGTTACATAGATTTTTCACAATAATGTACACTTGAATTGACTTGACTTGACTTGATATATGAGCGCTCCAAAGTACACCCAGAGGCCCCAGAAGTTAACAGTAGTGAGACCTTAATTGATGTGGTCTCACTCGTTACTAGGTGTAATTGATGTGGTCTCACTTGTTATTAGGTGTAATCACTTCAAGAGAGCTCTAGAAGACCACGTGTGAACAAAAATAAAAAACTGACAGCCCCTAAAAGCATAACAGGACCAGAAAGAGCAGCCCGTTCTTTTTTTAAAAAAAGGTATTTTTTTAGGGGCTTTTATGCCTTTATTTGATAGGACAGTTCAAGATGGCGACAGGAAGCGAGTGGGAGAGAAAGACGGGGTGGGATTGGGAAATGACGCCGGCCGGACTCAAACCGGGGTCCCCGTGGGCATGCAAGCCCAAATGTGGGGGTCTTAGCGCGCTGCGCCACAGCGCCCCCAGCAGCCAGTTCTTCTTGTAATGCACTCACAATAGGCATAAAAACAGAACTTTGTCTTTGCTGTCAGTTCACATTTTGGTTTGTTTAAAGAGGACTGAGTTTGGTTCACTTAAAGGGGACTAGGTGTGAAAATATATGTGCATGTCCTCGTGGAGAGGGCTTTGGTCAGACTAGGTCACCACTATTGAACTGAACTTTTTAGTATTTTAGACCTGGGCGTAATCACATGCTTGGGGTGGTCTGTCTCACATTTCTTTCAGTGCTACTGTGGAAGTTGCACTGAATCGGAGTGTTTTATGCTATAGCTTATATTGCTGTCATTATTTTTTTCACAATGGGAAAACATCAAATCTCAAATATGTATTGCTACCAATGATCTACAACAGGGCTATGGGACAGGCCTATCCCTGTATGTATCAGGCAACGCAACACACTCAGTAGTTTTAAATCAGGTCTCAAGAAATGGCTAGAAGCAAGGCAACACTGTGGACATTTTTAGTCATTGATCTTGTGTTTGGTGTTTTACGTTTTCTTTAGTATATATCTTTTTTTGTTTCTTTGGTGTATTCTTTTAATTAGATAGGCCTTTTTAGCCATGTAATACTGTGGGCCTATATTTGCACATAGTGCACCCATTATTTGTTTTGTTATCATATTTTTGTATTATTATTAGGACTGGGACTCGATTAAAAATTTTAATCGTATTAATCTATAGGCTTTGAAATTAATTAATCGAATTAATCGCATTTTAATCGCATTCAAGTATCTGATTTGAGAACAGTGAAAAATATATTTTTTCACATGAATTTTGAATAATTACAATAAATAAGCTTAATCTAAAATTGTTATTCATTTTTAAAAGAGAGAACTCTTCTCAATTTCAGCAGGCTGTTCACCATCAGGCGTATTACTGCCCTCCACTGGTCTAATCCAGAACTATATAGCTATGTTATACTGCGATTAATTTTTTTAATCGCATGAATTAATTAATCGAATCGCGTAATTAATTAATCGAAATTAACACGTTAATGTCCCAGCCCTAATTATTATTCATTTTAATCCTTTTTTTTTTTTTTTTTAGCTTAACACCAATTCCTGTCCAGGGACTACATTTGAAAATTAGCTGTGTGGCTATAATCTGTATTGTGTATAATCTGTATTGTCAATTATATTGTGCACTGTCCCTGCTAAATAAACAATAAATGAAATTAAATGAAATGATCTGGCTTAACCCATTTTACCCTGATGCTACGTATACGTTGTTTGACCTTTGGCGCCTGGAGCAACATGTATATGCTGCTTTCAGGCTCTTGAGATTTTTGTAGTAAATATCTGGGTGTGTTACAGCTGAATGAACACATCCTAATGCAAGATGAGGGTCCTAGCTTTTAAACACAACTTTTTTTTGTGCCTCGGAGGCTGAGATATTTAGGTTTTAATAGGCAGAGAGCACTTCTTCCCAAAAAGGGCTTAGGCATTCAGCAGGTTTTTTGCAAGTGACTAAAGCCTCTTCCACACCAACCCGATGGTTGGGTATTGTCGCGCGTTGGGTATAGTTGGGTCAGAGTTGGTTGGGTGTGTCTCTGTGCATCTGGGATAGTTGGAGGACGTTGGTGGTTTTGGGTCTCCATCGGGAGACTTGAGCATGTTCAGTTGGGTTGAGGAGCGTGCCGGTAGTCTGGCTCCAGCCCCGGCACTGATTGGTTTGTGCTAACTGCAAGCAGGAGGTGGGAGGGCACTTGTTTAAGCTAGTCGCAAACTCACAAGTCTTGAGTTTCATTACATTACACTGTGTTTGTTTGTAGACAGCTTCTAACACAATGCCCAGTGTGCCCTTTTCCTCTAGGTCGCACTGAGAGAAATGAGGTCTTACAGTGGAGTAATTTAAAGCCATAGCGTTCTGTGAGCAAGAGACAGAGATAGAATGTAGTCTTGATGGATAAACTATGAATTTGTGATTAGCGAATTCGTTGATTAGTTTTTGAATTAATTATTAAATTATTACAATTCAATTTGTATCTGATGTTACTTTCTCTATATTTTCCCTAGCGGGGATCTTATGTAATAAACAGACTTTTCTTTTCTGATTCTATTTTTCATAATAGACCTGAAATATGTTTTGCTGAGACATTACATAAAAGTTAGCCAGCTTATTGCTTATGTAAATGTGAATGAAAAGGAAAGTTTTTGAAATTGAAAAATAAAATGCAAAGTCTGCACACTTGTTCCTGTTATGCCTTTTTATTTCTTAATTCACACTTAATTTATTTGTCAATTTCCTCACATGTATCACTATTTACATTTCACACTGTCCTGCAACATGGGACAGCGAGGTAATGTGCTATAAGTTAGCGCTAACAGAGGTGTCAGAAATAAAAGTGCAAGAAAATCAATGATGTAAGCACACCAGCACATGGTATAACATAGGTGTTACAACAGTTATTCCACTAGGCCTATATCTAATGAGTTTGACATAGCCTACTGTGTTGTTACTGAAAAAAAAAGTAAATTTGGAGAGTTCAAAGCACGGTTGAGCATTCCATCTCGACTGCAGTATAAGGGCTGAGGCATCTTATTTATATCACATTACAAAATACAAGGACTGTTTGTGTTGTTGTTGTGACTTAAGGAAAATATGCAAATATTATCAGCACGTAGGCTACTGTAGGACAGTCTATAGCCTACTATATACAAATTGATAGTTTATTGCTTTGATTTAGTCTGAAACAATATACAAGACATTTCGTTTGAAGGGTTTCCTTTCTGTCTATCTGTGCATTGCAACCATTTAAATTAGACTAGAACAGAAACAATCAGATATTGAATTTAGCCAAGTCCAGTGCACACAAAGCTCATTTTATTTAGGGAGACAAGAACAAACTCCTATTTCGCTGGCTCTATCTCAGCAAACCTACAAAGGAACTTTGTCCCTGAGTTTAAAAGCTACAATAATCTTTATTTCAAATGTAGAAAAATAAAAAGTTCTCGGTTCCCTGGTTCCCGCAAAAATGTCCCAGTTGTTCATCTCTGAGGTTAGGCCAAATTATTTTTTGGATTCCCATGAACCAGTTTGCTTGTCGATATGGCCTCACCTTAGCCTGGTTCCTACCAGACCTCTGTGTGTTTGAGATCTGGAGCCCCCTGGTGGAGCTCAACACACACGGAGTAGTGGAGCTCATGAAGCTGCGAGGAACTACACTGCCCTACAAAGGCAAAGTGCAGCTTCTTCATGTTTTGTCAAAATCGAGTTTAGACTGAAAATGGTCTTAATAACACCTCCGTTATCTTGTGACAAAGCGTTGTGGTCCAAATAAGTCCTGTTTTAGAGATATTGCTGTGTCAAATTTGCAATACAATGTCCAACCTAATACCAAGGCAGGCTCTGAAGGCATTTTTCTCAGTTTCAACATTGGCGTAGTTCCTGCATTTTGCCTTTGCAGGGCAGTACACTGCCCTACAATATCAGAACGCAGTATCTTGAAAATGGTCGAAAATGGGTTTAGACCGGAAATTGGCTTTAAAATACCTTCTTTTTCTTGTGTTAAATTTTTTTGGCCCAACTTGGTCCCATTTCGGAAAAAAACGCAAAAAACTGATTATACTGCGCTTTTTGGTTTTAGGAGGTTACGTCGTACTAGCCAAGAACGCAGTATAATGCGAATTATACTGCACTTCTCCATTGACACCGTGGTTTTGGTGTAGACAGTAATACCACAACAGAGCGCAGTATAATGATTTTCAGCTAAAAAGTAATGAAAATGTTGTTTTTTTGGCTTTTTTCTTGTGTGCATAAATTTTCACCATAAAAAAGTATTATATGGAAGTGTCATCACCACTTTACCTCCAACACAGTCGCGTGGACAGAAAGGAAACTTTAAAGCCTTTTTTCTCAGTTTGGCATTTTGAATTATACTGCGTTCTGAAATTGTAGGGCAGTACAGGTCGGGCAAGAGCCAAGCAAGCCTAACCTGGTTCTTGCCAGACACTCAGCTCCATGAGTTTACTCGAAGAACAATATCATGGAAACCATTCATCATAATCCCTACTACTGTCTGTGGGTCAGGGATCAGGGATCATGGTTAGGGCTTGAAGTTAACAGGCTATACTACTCGTAGATATGGACGACGCAGCCCATTTTGACAGAACACCACAGGGCTGGGAGAAATAGGGCCCGGGCACTCTTGGATTAATAAGCGACGCAGAATTGACTCACTGGTGGGCCCCGCACCCTCGTGGGCCTCTATTTTCAGAAATGGTAGCCTCTTACTGCATATGGGGTCACGGTCTGGCCTATTATATTCACCATTTGATGAAAATACTTAACTGCAACAACATTGCTATGACAGTACCGAGAGCCTTAAGTAACAGATTAAGACATAGCCATTACAATTTTGGTGACAGTAAGGTTATAACATAGGCTCTGCGCTAAGGGGTTAAAGAAAATAAAAAATATAAATTAAATAGGGGTCCACGAGGGTGCGGGGCCCACCGGGAAATGCCCGCTATGCCAGATGGCCAGTCCAGCCCTGGGTGCAGCTGGTATATACTGCCCTACAATTTCAGAACGCAGTATAATTCGAAATGGCAAACTGAGAAAAAAGGCTTTAAAGTTTCCTTTCTGGTCACGCAACTGTGTTGGAGGTAAAGTGGTGATGACACTTCCATATAATACTTTTTTATGGTGGAAATTTATTCACACAAGAAAAAAGCAAAAAAAACATCATTCTCATTACTTTTTAGCTGAAAAATCATTATACTGCGTTCTGTTGTGGTATTACTGTCTACACCAAAACCACGGTGTCAATGGAGAAGTGCAGCATATTGCGCGGTATACTGCGTTCTTGGCTTGTATGACGTAACCTCCTAAAAACAAAAAGCGCAGTATAATCGTTTTTTATCGTTTTTTTCTGAAACAGGACCAAGTTGGACCAAAACATTTTAACACAAGAAAAAGACGGCATTTTAAAGCCAATTTCTGGTCTAAACCCATTTTCAACCATTTTCAAGATACTGCGTTCTGATATTGTAGGGCAGTATAGAGATGTATAGAGTATAGAGTATAGAGATGAGAGATGTCTGATGCTGCGTTGCGTTCACACTGTAGTGGGCTTCAGATCTGAGCTGGCATCAGCCGGTGTGTCTGGTTCTTTTGGCCCAGAAGAGGAAGATGATGAGGAAGAAGAAGAAGAAGATGGCTCTTTGGTGGACTTTGGACCCGTCTTGTCGCTCTGGGCCCGGTTCTGTTTCTCACGCTCCAGGGCCGTCTTGTCGCTCTGGGCCCGGTTCTGTTTCTCACGCTCCAGGGCTTTCTCCATCTCTGTGTAGTAGTCCAAGGCCTTCCGCACTGGGTCAATGATGTGATGCTGAAGAAGACAAAATACACCAAGGTTATGTACAGCAGGGGTTGGCAATGCACATCCCGGGGGCCAAATCCGTCCCGCCATCAATCATATCTGGCCCACGAGATGTCTTACTTTTTTATTGTTATTATTTCCTTTATTTTTAAAGTGTATATCATTTCCAGAGATTCCGTAACATTTATTGAAGATTTGCCGATAAGTAACACGACAAAAGCAACAGGTAGAACATCCAACATTGCAATGACATTACCAAAGGTCTTTGGTCATTACCATTTTGGTTTCAACAACCTTACAATCTGTTAAAATCAAATCAAATGCTAAGTCAGATCCCTAGTCTACATACAAAACAGAACATAAATCTGATTGATTCTGATTCTGGTTCCCATTCTGATTCCAATTCCCATTCTATTTCCCATTCTGATTCCGATTCCCATTCTATTTCCCATTCTGATTCCGATTCCCATTCTATTTCCGATCCTGGTTCTGGTTCTGATTCTGGTTCTGCTGTTCTGACCTCCAGGCAGGGGAAGAGGTTGGCCAGCTCCATGAAGAGGGGCAGCAGCACGAAGCGGATGAAGCCGGTCTGCGATGACGGCTTGGTCACCTTGTCCCTGTCCATGAAGGGCGTCACCGGGAGGCCCTCCAGCTTCTCCATGTCACTCTAGTGGAGAAGAAGACCGACGGCACAGCACATACCCAAAACAGGCAGTCAGTACCGCCCAAAACAGGCAGTCAGTACCAGAGTTGTATAAAGTAGAAGTAAAAGTTCTCTTACAGATGTAATGACGACACTAGTGGTATGATATGACATGGTTTCAACTTTGCAATATCATACTGGTGTTGTAATTACAGCTGTACGAGTACTTTTACTTCTACTTTCTACAACTCTGGTCAGTACATGGAAGTACTCTCAAATGACGTGTAGTCAGTAATACAGATTATGTAGACAGTGATGCAAATTAATAAATGTCTGAAGGGCATTACAGACAGGAATAGGTCACTCTATATGTTCAGGTGACAGGTAACACAGCATGTAACAAACTCATCTATTTTGACTTTTTATAGAGTAATGCATTTTGTACATGGTCCCTCTTTTAAGTCAAGAAATTAACTAAATTCTACCTCAAACCTGAGCTCAAACAGTATGCCGTCAGCAATAGGGAGTTGTGGCCCTGTGTATAATGTGTATGCTTGTGTTTATGTACTGTATGTGAGTGTGTGTCCATGTGCGCACATATGCATCTGTGTATGTGTGTGTGTGAGAGAGAGAAATTCTATGTCTATGATTCTATCATTCAATATGGATGTCCTATTTGTCATGCCAATAAAGCATTATTGAATTGATTTGAGAGAGACAGTGGGTGTATGCCTGTGTGGGCATGCCGTACGTGTCTGCATGCGTTTGTGACCTGGTTGAAGAATTCAACTAAAGAAATTAACTTAATTCTAGTGAGAGAGAGAGAGAGAGAGAGAGAGAGAGAGAGAGAGAGAGAGAGAGAGAGAGAGAGAGAGAGCACGTATGCCTGTGTGCGTGTGTGTGTTGTACCTGGTTGAAGAACTCCTGCAGGAGGCAGTCTAGCCAGGGCGTATGCGTGTGTGGCATGCCGTACGTGTGTGGTATGTCGTATACCTGTGTGGCGTGTGTTGTGTGGTACCTGGTTGAAGAACTCCTTCAGTAGTCTAGCCAGGGCGTATGCCTGTGTGGCCTGTGTGTCAGGCTTGTACGAAATTCTGAATTGAATGAATTTCAATTCAAAGTAATGCCATAATACGAACACTAGGTGGTGTCATTACCTTGAATTTCTTTGAATTTAATCTACACCACCCATTGAAAGTACATAGAACACCACCACCTAGTGTTCGTATTATGGCATTACTTTGAATTGAAATTCTTTCAATTCGGAATTTCGTACAAGCCTGGTGTGTGTGGTCCTGGTTGAAGAACTCCTGCAGTAAGCAGTCTAGCCAGAGTATGGTGTGTGGCATGTGTGTGGTACCTGGTTGAAGAACTCCTGCAGTAAGCAGTCTAGCCAGGGCTCCGCCACATCCATGGGCCGCGCCTCGTTGGAGATGTCACTCACTTTGATCAGGATGGTCATCAGCTGTGGCAGCAGAGGAAGAGGAAGAACAGCACGAGTTAGTTAGGGTGTGTGTGTGTGTGTGTGTGTGTGTGTGTGTGTGTGTTAGAGTGTGAGAGAGAGAGAGAGAGAGAGAGAGAGAGAGTTTATCCCCTGCTGGCCATCATCTGCGGCAGCAAGGAAAAGGCCAGCGTAAGTGTGTGTGTGTGTGCGTAAGTGTGTGTCTGTGTGTGTGTGTCTGTGTGTGTGTGTGTGTGTGTGTGTGTGTGTGTGAGAGAGAGAGAGAGAGAGAGAGAGAGAGAGAGAGAGTACAGACATACAATGAGAAAGAGAGAGAGAGGCCCTCCCCTGGCCATCATCTGCGGCAGCAAGGAAAAGGCCAACGTAAGTGTGTGTGTGTGTGTGTGTGTGTGTGTGTGTGTGTGTGTGTGTGTGTGTGTGTGTGTGTGTGTGTGTGTGTGTGTGTGTGTGTGTGTGTGTGTGTGTGTGTGTGTGTCAGTCCTCAGCTGCTAAACTGCTGTCCCTATCCTACGGCTCATCAGCTGAGACCCCATCCTCTCATCATAAGGCCCTGAGGTGCTCAGATGGGGCTAACATGCACTTCTGTCTTTTTAGCTGACTTTAATTTAACCGACTTTAATTTAACTAAGTCTGATTAAAGCTTAATTCCGCTTTGAAAACGTCATATAAACACCTCTTAATAAGAAATTAAATGAAAGTCAACTCGACGGAACTATTTCATTCTGAATGACTATTTCGGAATTAAAAACAGCATGTAAACGTAGTGACTGTCACCAAAATTGTAAAGACCAGGTCTTAATCTGTTATTTATGGCTGTCTGTAATGTCATAGCAATGTTGTTATGGTGTAGTTGAGTCTTTTCAGTAAGGAGTGAATGGGGCCTGTGGCGGGCCCATCTGCACGAGGAGGCTACTGATAGAAACACTTTTTGACATCCTGACTAAACCAAAGGCCCTTTAGAAGCTGTGCTCAGTGTTTGAAACATTCTAAATGTACAGTATGCAGTACAGCACGCAGTATTTTACCTCAGTATTTGAAAATGTCTGGTTACGGCCCTGCATGTGTGCAAATCCTGTATGCAGTTGTGCAGTACAATGCCATGAAGTGAATTAGTGGTTAGTTACCACATCTCTGTGGTCTTTGTTGCTGAAGTCAAAGGTGTGCAGGATGGATTTGAACTTGTTGAGGATCTCGTTGTGTCGGGTCATATCTGTTGCCAAGACGCACCTGATAAGGAAGAAGGGGGCACAGTTAAGGAGAGGGGTGGGGGTGGGACATTCCCATCATGCATTTTTTTCAGGATACAGTATTTGAAGAGTTTTGTTGCAAAATGGTGTATCTGTGGAAGTTGCCTTAAGGCGAAGAAACGAGCCGTACAACTTCTCACATTAAGACTCTGTGAGTCGCGTTTAATAACTTAATGTAACTGACTAAAAACATGGCGCCGTGCATGACAGAAAAGCCGGCAATATGAAACGTCATCGGAACACTTAAAGGGACCGCAACAATAACAGGTATCACACAACAGTGAAGATAACGGACCACACAACATAACATTTAACCAAACACATAGTAAGTGAATTATGCCATTGTTGAGAGCACCACATATCCACCATTTTTTACTTTTGCCTTTTTAGTATTGGAATTGATTGTTCCGAAGTCTTATCATCTATGTGTGCATTTTTGCCGTTCAAATATTCTGAGAACATACTTCTTAAACCTATAAAAATGCATTTTGCAATGCAATGCAATAGAATGCCCAATACAAAAATGTCAATTTCCCTAGGGCGCTGTGGCGCAGCGCGCTAAGCCCCCCACATCACATGCATGCTCATGGGGACCCCGGTTCGAGTCCGGCTGGGGTCATTTCCAAGCCCTACCCCAAATCTCTCTCCAGCTCATTTCCTGTCTCCTCTCACACTATCCGGTCACAATAAAGACCCAAAAAGCCCCCAAAACATACTTATAAGATACGCTGATCTCCTCCATCACGGACCTAGGCGGCCCCCTACTTGTCCTCGGCGACTTCAACATACATCTAGAGAAGCCGTACGCCACAGACTTCAAGGCCCTGATGAAGTCATTTGACATTCAACTAGCCAGCTGCCCCCCGACACACAAGAGTGGCAACCAGCTCAACCTGATCATGACTAAGGACTGCCAAGCGGACAACATCAAGGTAACACCAATGCATGTTTCAGACCACTTTTTCCTCCATTTCACCACCTCCCTACCCGACCCTACACCCACCCCCCCTCCCTTGGTCACATATAGGCGGAATCTACGCAACCTGTCACGCACTAGCTTTGCATCAGTGGTGGCAGATGCCTTGCCCTCAGCAAGCGTGCTCTCCTCACTCGATGTTGACACTGCTACAGATTCGCTCAGCTCCACACTGACCTCCTGCCTAGACAACCTCTGCCCACTAGTCACTAAACCTGCAAGACCTTCACAACCGCGACCATGGCTGACAGACACCATCCGAGCTCTACGTACCACCCTCAGAGCGGCAGAAAGGAAATGGCGCAAAGCCAGCAACCCATCTGACCTCGAAAAACTTAGATCTCTACTAGCCTCCTTCTCCGCCTCTGTAACAGCTGCCAAGACAACCTACTACAACGACAAGATCAGCAACACTACAGACCCACGTAAGTTGTTTTCTACATTGAAGTCACTGCTCAACCCTCCCCCCCCTCCTGCGCCCACAGACCTTAACCCAGACAACTTTGCCACCTTCTTCACGGAAAAGACGGCAAATATTAGCAAGCAATTCTGTCAACCGCCCTCCCGCCCAGAAGACACCCCCCTGGAAAACACGGCGACTCCTGCAACACTTCATGAATTCACTCTGCTCTCTGAAGAAGACGTTTCCAAACTCATCACACAAAGCCGTCCCACTACCTGCCTACTAGACCCAGTGCCCACGAACCTTCTTCAAGACATTGCCCAAACAGTGGTCCCCTCAATCACATCCATCATGAACTCCTCACTCTCCTCCGGCACTGTCCCCTCCGCCTTCAAACAAGCAAGGGTGACACCACTACTGAAGAAGCCTACACTGAACCCTGCTCATGTCGAAAACTACAGACCTGTCTCACTGCTTCCCTTCCTATCCAAGACGCTAGAAAGGGCAGTTGCAAAGCAGGTCACCAACTTCCTAAACCAGAACGGATTACTTGACCCAAAACAATCTGGTTTCAGAAGTGGACATTCAACTGAAACTGCGTTACTCTCAGTGACTGAAGCTCTAAGGACTGCAAGAACGGAAGGACTATCCTCGGTCCTCATACTACTAGACCTGTCTGCAGCCTTTGACACAGTCAACCACAAGATCCTCCTGAGGATACTCACAGCCATAGGAATCACAGGCGTTGTCCACTCATGGTTCAACTCCTACCTCTCTGGACGCACCTTCAGTGTGTCATGGCAAGGGAAGCTGTCTACGACTCACACCCTCTCCACAGGCGTACCCCAAGGATCAGTGCTGGGACCTCTTCTGTTTGCAATATACACCTCCTCCCTGGGACGTGTCATTCAAACACATGGGTTCTCCTACCACTGCTACGCTGATGACACCCAGATGTACCTGTCGTTCCGTCCAGAGGACACCACGGTTTCGGAACGCATCTCTGCCTGCCTCACCGATTTGTCAACATGGATGAAGGACCACCACCTACAGCTGAACCTGGCCAAGACAGAGCTCCTGGTGATCCCAGCTAAAGAGCCGCTCAGTCACAACATCAACCTCAAGATAGGCTCCACCATCGTGACCCCAAACAAAGTCGCCAAAAACCTTGGCGTCATGATTGATGATGAGCTGTCATGCTCCAACTACATCAACTCGGTCACCCGGACCTGTCGAATCCACATGTCCAACGTACGGAATATCAGACCTGTGCTGACACAATATTCTACACAACGACTGGTCCAGGCCACGGTCCTGTCCCGCATTGACTACTGCAACTCACTCATGACAGGCCTACCTGCTTGTGCGCTAAAGCCTCTGCAGATGATCCAGAATGCGGCGGCACGGTTGATATTCAATCAACCCAAAAGGACCCATGTTACTCCTCTATTTATTGAGTTGCACTGGTTACCGATCGCCGCCCGGATCAAGCACAAGGCATTGACCCTTGCCTACAAAACCATCACAGGAACGGCCCCAGCTTATCTGAAGGACCTACTAACACCTTATGTTACTGGAAGAGAACTGCGCTCATCCAGCACAAGCCGTCTGGCTCTGCCATCCAGTCGCTCTAGGTACTCCCAGTCAAGACTGTTCTCCGTTGTGGTACCCAAGTGGTGGAACAGTCTCCCAGAGGCAGCAAGACTAAGCACATCTCTTACAGCCTTCAAGAAACAACTAAAGACATTCCTCTTTCGAGAGAATCTACTAGACTAATGCTTGAACTGGCCTTGCCCCAGGGCAGACTCCTGACATGATGTTTAGTTTAGTTTAGTTTGTGAGTGTGTGTTTATGTGTGTGTGTACTAGTTATTTCCTCTTTATTAAAAAAAACAAAAAAACTAACTAACCCCTCTTTGCAATTGCACTTGTTGTTCTGTATATCTCCTGTGCACTTTGTATTTGCTTGTGATGTTGGCTTGATTATGTCCTCTTTTGAAAGTCGCTTTGGTTATAAAGCGTCTGCCAAATGCAATGTAATGTCAAGTCAAGTCAAGTCAAGTCAAGTAGGTTTTATTGTCAATTTCTTTACATGCACTGGTCATACAAAGAATTTGAAATTACATTTCTTGCTTTCCCATACAGACATAGACTAATTAAGGTAAGGACATAGACAGTATAGACATAGACAGTACTTATACATGGACTTAAGACAGTATGGACATAGACAGTGCTCATACAGACATTTAAAGTGCAAGACTGGACAACAGAAGACTTGTAGAGGACATACATTAAGAGGTATTTGTTGTGCTTTTGTGCTTTTCCTAAAAAAGTCCTTTATAGCGTTCTGACATGGTAATAGTAGCATTTTGAAGAAAATAAATATAAAAAAAGGTCTGTCAAGTACACCAGCAGCAGTGTGTGTGTGTGTGTGTGTGTGTGTGTGTGTGTGTGTGTGTGTGTGTGTGTGTGTGTATGTGTGTGTATGTGTTTAGTGCAGGTAGAAGGTGCGGTGTGCGTCTTGTGTGTGTGTTCGTGTTCGTGTGTCTGTGTGTGTGTGTGTGTGTGTGTGTGTGTATGTGTGTGTGTGTGTGTGTGTGTGTGTGTGTGTGTGTGTGTGTGTGTCAGTGTGTGTATGTTTGGGTTTAGTGCAGAAAGTGCAGTGTGCTTGTGTGTGTGTGTGTGTGTGTGTGTGTGTGTGTGTGTGTGTGTGTGTGTGTGTGTGTGTGTGTGTGTGTGTGCATGTTTTGAGTTAGTGCAGGTTGAAAGTTCAGTCACAAGTATAGTAGTGCAGGTGGAATGTTCAGTCGCAGATATGGTGGTGGGGGATGGGGGGGGGGTTGTCAGTGGCCTTGCTGGCTAGAGGCTGACAGTGGGGGGGGGGGGGGGTTGTCAGTGGCCTTGCTGGCTAGAGGCTGACAGTGGAGGGAGAGTGGGTTGAGTGTTCAGCATCTTGATCGCTTGGTGCATTGTGCTGCTCGCCAGCCGGGTGGTACGGGAACGGAGGCGCCTGTACCTCTTTCCAGAGGGCAGGAGGCTGAACAGTTTGTGTGCAGGGTGGCTTGTGTCTTTGATGATCATCAGTGCTTTCCGGGTGAGGCGTGTGGTGTAAATGTCCTGCAGGGAGGGGAGTGGTACTCCAATGATCTTCTTCGCTGTGTTCACAACACGCTGGAGTGTCTTCCTGGTTTTCTCCGTGCAGCTTCCTCCCCACACTGTGATGCAGTTGGACACGACGCTCTCTATGGTTCCTCTGTAGAATGTTGTCATGATGGAGGGTGTAGCACTTGCCTTCTTTAGTTTGTGCAGGAAGTAGAGACGCTGATGGGCCTTCTTCGCCAGTGATGTAGTGTTGGTGGTCCAAGAGAGGTCGTCGCTGATGTGCACTCCAAGGAACTTGGTGCTGCTCACTCTCTCCACAGCATCGCCGTCGATGGTCAGTGGTGGCAGTTGTTTTTGGACCCTTTGGAAGTTGACAACAATCTCCTTGGTCTTGTTGACATTCAGCAGGAGGTTGTTGTCTTTGCACCATCTGGCCAGCAGGTCTACTTCTTCTCTGTAGTGAGTCTCATCGCCCTTGGTGATGAGGCCCACCAGTGTTGTATCATCCGCAAACTTCACTAGATGGTTAGTGCTGTGGGTCGTTGTGCAGTCGTGTAATAATGTAATAATATAAAAAAAATGTCAATTTCCCAACATTCTACAAAGTGCATGGAGATACGCCATTTTGCAATGAAACTCTTCATTTCTATTTTCTCAAAGAAATGCAACTGAATATATCGAACATAGCCTACTATGATAAACAAGGTTGATCAGAGGGATATTGAACTTCACTTCAACAAATGTTGAGCTTTACCTGATGATGCCTTCTCGTATTCTCTTGTACTGGTCTGTGGTCAGATTTCTGAAGATGTTGCTCTCATTCTGAAATCAAAGACACGCACACGAGCACACAGCCTTCCATGTAATAATGGCATTTCTAATCTAATTACAGTTTTTCTCGATTGCTTCCTTGTAAGTTTTTACTGTGCCTAGCAAAAATGCCTCTGAAGTTGTAGAATGGTAGCCCATCTATGAACTACTATGAGGGCCTGTGGTATCTACTTTTAATAGTAAGATAGGGAATTTAAGGTGTCTGTCACCTTACATCAATGCATTTCAAAACCTATCACAGATAAAATGGCTTAGATGATGATGCCAAGTTTTTATATGGCCTATTTTTACAGTTTTTCTCGATTGCTTCCACACAAGTTCTGGTACTTCACACACAATTCTCGGAACAGCTCACCCATTTCCCAACTCCCCTAACCAATGTCACTGAACACTAAACACAATTCCTTCTTTACACTCACATTTCAGTTTTAAAACACACTCTTTTCAAACCACTACACACAATTCTCTGGATTACACACAATTTTCATGAAGAAAAACCCTGGTTGTCGCATTGAACACACTGTCATTCAAAATACTAAAATCAACTGCCATACTAAGTTCACTTCCTCATCACATGGGCAAACTCTCTTCATACCGGTTTACAATCTGAAATCATCACCCCATAAGGACACACATTGCATGTCATATTGATGAAAAATGAGTGGATGCAAGGGAGAAAACCCATTTGCTTAGTTTTTGAACTCAAGAATATGTTATACAAGACATCACTTTCATGTGGTTACCCAATATTTTACAATAAATTAGTGCAATTTTTAAATGTCAGAAAAATATGTAAAATATATACACATCTGTGTACTCCGAGTCTAAAAACAATATTGCAGTATTTTACTACAGAAAAATACCCTCTTTAGTAAGTAGAACAGTGAAGGAAATGAGTTTCTACGGTGTGTCATGTTGAGTATAGAATTTTACCTTGTGCATATTAGTGTTCAATGGTTCACATAAGAGTGTATTACAGTTTTTCTCGGTTGCCTACACACAAGTTCTGGTACTTCACACACAATTCTCGGAACATCTCACCCATTTCCCAACTCCCCTAACCAATGTCACTGAACACTAAACACAATTCCTACTTAACACTCAAATTCCAGTTTTAAAACACACTCTTTTCACACCATTACACACAATTCTCTGGATTACACTCAATTTTCATAAAGAAAAACACTGGGTTTCTCATGGAACACACTGTCATTCACAACACTATATCAACTGCAATACTATGTTCACTTCCTCATCACATGTGCAAACTCTCTTCATACCGGTTGACAATCTGAAATCATCACCCCATAAGGACACACATTGCATGTCATATTGATGAAAAATGAGTGGATGCAAGGAGAAAACCCATTTGTTTAGTTTTGAACTCAAAAATATGTTATACAAGACATAACTTTCATGTGGTTACCCAATATTTTACAATACATTAGTGCAATTTTTAAATATTTTTAAAAATATGTAAAATATATGAGGAGTTCAGATGCAAAAACCCCTTACTCCATTTCTGAAGACCTGCACTTCTATATTTTTAGAGAACCCTGCTGTTGGTTTGGTTTACATTTATGTACTTGAAAATACATATAAATAGTTATATTACATAAATAAAATAAAACAATATGCGATTTCGATAGCTTGTACGAAATAAAAATGAATTACCCTAAGATTATTTTCTGAAAAGGCACTTAGGGGAGTTTGCATCTGAACTCTTCATATACACGTCTGTGTACTCCGAGTCTAAAAACAATATTTCAGTATTTTACTACAGAAAAATACCATCTTTAGTAAGTAGAACACTGAAGAAAATAAGTTTCTACTGTGTTTCAAGTTGAGTATAGAGTTTTTTTTTCATAGCAATAGGCTATACAGTAATGTAATGGTTTTTTTGTACTGCCAAATAGGCAGTGGGGTTTATCTTTGTGTTGTTTTTGTGAAAAAGACATAAACATCTTTCTGTTTCTGTTTGTGTGTTGTGGGAATTACGTTTTTCCAACTTATGTCACAGTATCCATGCAATCCAGAACAAAAAAAGCCCAAGTTACTGGGAGAAATTAGTTTTACCCTGTGCCCAACAGTGTTTTAATGGGTCTGCAAATGTGTATTGTAGTGACTGTCTGTGTGTGTCATTTGACGACAAAATGAGGTTTTTAGAAGAGAGTATATTGTTTTGAGACAAGACGTGCATTTTTCAAAGGTAGTGAAGAGTTTGGCCCGTTGTGTGTGAGGTTTGGAGATTTGTGTGTAGAGTTTTGAGAATTCGAAGACCGATTCCGAAAATTGTGTGTAGGCAATCGAGAAAAACTGTAAAATGACTGCTTGTGTGTGTCATTTGAGAACAAAATGACCTTTTTAGAAGAGAGTACATTGTTTTGAGACAAGACGTGCATTTTTCAGAGGTAGTGACTGAGGAGTTTTGCCCGTTGTGTGTGAGGTTTGGAGATTTGTGTGTAGAGTTTTGAAAATTCGAGAACTGATTCCGAATAATGTGTGTAAGCAATCGAGAAAAACTGTAAGAAAAGTACCATATCAACCAAATTATACCAGACCCCATTTTTTGGGGGCAAATAAATTAATAATTCAAGACATCCAACTCTCAAAGGAAATTAATTCGTACGCTGGCAGAAATGGAACTATTATGCATAATTATGCAGTGGTAAGTGGAAATGTGATAAGATATGAATTATGGCATAATTATTATGTGTCATGATAAAAGACTCATTGGAGCAGACTAGAAACATTAATTCAGTTGCATGCAGCACGAGCATCGCATGTAAACAACCCACTCAACGAAAAACAAGTCTGGCTGCTCATTATTAGCACGCACACACACACACGCGCACACACACACACACACATACACACTTGTATACATGCATACACATATGTGTACATACTACAAACATGCTCACACACACACACACACACACACACACACACACACACACACACACACACACACACACACACACACACACACACACACAAACACAGAGCATCTTTAATGGTATCCCTGGTGGCCGAAGAAGGATGGAAAGAAAGAAGGATTACGGATTAGGGAATACAGATTTACCTTTTCCAGAATCTCAAAGGCCACAGCACAGTGGTGGTTCTCAAGGGGCGAGATGTCATTGTAGCGCATAGCCAGCTCTGTACGCGCGTTAATCTGGAAAATATATTTTAATCATCTTAATGACATTACATTTCATTTCATTTCAAAAGATTTCATTCAGAACATGTTGATTCAATCAAAACATCCCTCGTGATCATTTTAATAACATTACCTGTCATGTCATTCAAAATATTTGATTCAAAATTTGTTAATATGATTTGTTAGACTATGAATATGAATCATTTATGGCGTAAAATTTGTAAGAACGATTGGAAAACAACATCTACAATCTAGATAATGACCATGCCACATCAATTACAGTATCTGCCAATAATGATAAATAACAACCGCCATGCTGTGATTGGTTTACCACTCAGCAGCAGCATTCTGATTGGCTTGTGTGAGTCACCTGGTAGGCGTTGTTGTACCCGGTGTGGTCAAGGTCGTGGCACACCGCAGAGGTCAGTAAGGTCAAAAGGTCAATGCTGTCCATCTTGTTCCTGAGGTCTGTCAGCCATATCAGCCCATACATCTGCAGAGGGCAAAGGTCGTCAAACATCAATATCAACCCTTTAGGCCTGGGAGTGACATCTATGCAACACAACTTTTAACACCAGCTGCAACACCTATAGTGATAGCATATTTACCTTAACCCCATAATGCACGCTGTACCATCTGAGGCAAGCTGTTATTAGCCTGGGCGAATTGCCGACTGTTGACTCCGTCAATTAGTCTGGCAAAAGCCATGAGGAATCCGTCTCCGTGGACGATGGGAGATGGTCTGATCTTACACTATCATTTAAATTAATCGAAGTTCCAAACTCAAATAAAACCCATATTGTGCTTTAATAGCATGCCTGTTACGTTATAGTGTCGCAAAAGCATACAAATAACATAACGAAAGTGTGAATATAGTTACCTTAACCAATCAGTAACGGAGCATCGTGGGTGAGTTCTACGTCACCACTCTCAACTGTTTGCTGATTGGCTAAACACTGAGAGAACCGAGCTCGAGGCTTTTGCCAGACGATGTGCGGAGCCAAAATCTTTGGGTGGAGTACATCAACGGTGTCGCCAGGCTAAGCTGTTATGGCCCTTAAAAGGTTAATAACCGTGGTAATACTCTACGATGACATATGCGGCCTCCTAAATTAAGATTGACTAAAAACCTATTATTATTATTATGTAATTATGATGGGGGCCTCCTGACCGGTTATGATTGGGGCCTCCAAAGCCTTAACAGAGGCCCTGCCCCCACCCCTCTGCACTCTTGACCTGAGATGATCAAGGTGAGTTCCCAGATTGGAAATGGCACTGTGCTGTGCTGTGCCGCTGACCTTCAAGAAATCCTGAGGCCAATCAATCCAGAAGGGGAATCATGATGATGGGTGTAATTTTCCCTCTGACTTGTCTTCAATTACACATACACTCTAACGCACGCAAGCATACATGCACACACACACACACACACGCACGCTCGCTCGCACGAACACACACGCACACACACACTCACACACACAGACAGCGGACTATACTAAGGTGTCCTTCATTGCTCAGACAGATTGAGGTGAGGGAGAAATAACAGTTCTCCAGTGATTGCATCTTCCTCTGTCCTACCTTCCATTTCTTTCACCCCTCCTGTCCCAATTACTTCTTCCACTCATGACCTGCATTAAAGCACCACCCCAACAGTAGTTTGACAAGCCAGACTTTAAACTATAGACTATAGCAGTGGTTCTTAACCTTTTTTTATTAACGCATCCCCTTACCTGTGCCCAATACAAGCCGCGCACCCCCATCCCAAATGTCTTCACGTGTATACACACTAAAAACTGATTTAAGTGATTGATTACAATTATTCTTGCTTGAGACATTGATCAATACCTTAATCACTTTAAATGGGGACCAAAACATTTTTTTATTTGGTTTTGATTTGGCCTAATTATAATGTTCGCAAGCAGAATTTTGATGGCATCCTCAACAAGAAAACAATCTGCGCACCCCCTGAAATCTCTGGCGCACCCCTAGGGGTAAGAACCACTGGACTATAGGATGTTAAACTCAAACTCAGGCAAAAAGCAAATCTGGGACAAAGGCACAAGCCGAAACTCCATATACGTATATCCTCTGTGTGTGTGTGTGTGTGTGTGTGTGTGTGTGTGTGTGTGTGTGTGTGTGTGTGTGTGTGTGTGTGTGTGTGTGTGTGTGTGTGTGTGTGTGTGTGTGTGTGTGTGTGTGTGTGTGTGTGTCTCTCTCTCTCTCTCAAAAGTGAACCTCCGTGACCCTGGGCACTGGGTTACTACACCGGCGACACGGGTTCGATTCCCGCCCAGGTCATTTGACGATCCTTCCCCGCCTCTCTCTCAAAAATAAAGGCAAAAAAGCCCTAAAAGATTTTACCAAAAAAAAGTGAACTGTCTCACCATCTGTGTGACGCAGAAGCAGTGTTTGAAGTTGTGGAGGGCAATGTTTTGTATATAAGCTGTCAGACACCTTAATTTCCGTCTGGATTAATAAAAGTACTCTCCTCTACTCTACTCTACTCTACTCTACTCTACTCTACTCACCATCTGTGTGACGCAGAAGCAGTGTTTGAAGTTGTGGAAGGGGATGTTGTTGTATCGCCTGTAGACCTCGTACAGGAACTGCTGCAGCACCTCCAGCTCGATGTTGAAGGTGGAGATGAAGTCCAGATCCATATACATCACCTGGAGGAGAACCATGATCTCAGCATCCTCCCACTGCCTACACACACACACACACACACACACACACACACACACACACACACACACACACACACACACACACACACACACACACACACACACACACACACATACACACACACACACACACACATACACACACACACACACACACACACACACACACACACACACACACACACAGACACACACACACACACACACACACACACTGGAGATGAAGTCCAGATCCATATACATCACCTGGAGAAGAACCATGATCTCAGCATCCTCCCACTGCCTGATGGACACACACACACACACACACACACACACACACACACACACACACACACACACACACACACACTGGAGATGAAGTCCAGATCCATATACATCACCTGGAGAAGCACCATGATCTCAGCATCCTCCCACTGCCTACACACACACACACACACACACACACACACACACACACACACACACACACACACACACACACACACACACACACACACACACACACACACACACACACACACACACACACACATACACACACACGCACACACACACACGCACACACACACGCGCGCGCACGCACACAAGCGCATACACACATACACACACTGGATATGAAGAAGCACCATGATCTCAGCATCCTCCCACTGTCTATTGAAGACACACACACACACACACACACACACACACACACACACACACACACACACACACACACACACACACACACACACACACACACCGTCTTTTCTTTTCTCTGTTCTCAACTCATCAGTATTGTGTTCTACAAACTTGCATCCTCACAACATCATTAATATCAAAGTGATGTCTCTTTTCCGGAGCTTTGATTTGATTATCTTTGTATCTCAAAGTGAAAAGAGATATTATCAACACATTAAAACCCATCCAATAGTCTGTGATGCTTGATATCAAACCCTCTGTGATGTTTTATAATTATTTCAGTCTGAATGCATCTGTGTGTGTGTGTGTGTGTGTGTGTGTGTGTGTGTGTGTGTGTGTGTGTGTGTGTGTGTGTGTGTGTGTGTGTGTGTGTGTGTGTGTGTGTGTGTGTGTGTGTGTGTGTGTGTGTGTGTGTGTGTGTGTGTGTGTCTGTCTGTCTGTCTGTCTGTCTGTCTGTCTGTCAGTGTTTGTGTGTGCGTGTGTGTGTGTATGTGTGTTTGTGTGTGTGTACTATGGAAACAAACAATCATTAAAAACAGACATCACAACCCCCGCAGTTCCACTGATGATGGCGCATGCAGGGGTGTGTGCAGGGCCGGTTCTAGTCCGTTTGGTGCCCCAGGGCATCTTGTCACCAGGCAAGCAGGCATCCGCTTGGGGCCCCCAAGCCACTAGACTAGATGGTGAAAAACAGCTCAACTTTAAACGTTTTTGCCTGGGGCCCCGACTGACACTAGAATCGCCTGCTCTGGGTGAGCACTCCCTTTCCTTTTTCTGCATTTCGAAATCGGCAGTAAACACATAGCATTAAAGGGACACTGTGTGAGATTTTTAGTCGTTTATTTCCAGAATGCATGCTGCCCATTCACTAATGGTACCTTTTTCATGAATACTTACCACCAGCATCAAATTCTAAGTATTCATTATGACTGGAAAAATTGCGCTTTTCATACATGAAAAGGGGGATCTTCTCCATGGTCCGCCATTTAGAATTTCCAAAATTAGCCATTTTTAGCAGCAAAAATGACTGTACTTGGACCATACTAGAAAAGATGTGTTTAACACTTAGTAAACTTTCATGTAAAGATCAAATTTGGCAATAGGCAGCCCAATTTAAATAAGCAGCATAGTTGCAGTACCTTTTTTTACCATTTCCTGCACAGTGTCCCTTTAAGCATGTGATTGGCTGTAGCTGACCTTTAGGGCCGACATAAATAAGTGCCCATGAGTCATCATTGTAGATGGAACGTTTAATGTTTTTTTTTTTATTATTTGACAAGCTAATTCTGTAGGACTTTTAGGCATTTTTATGGCACTCTCAAGACATTTTGGTGCCCTATCCCAGTCTTTCTCAACCTTTTTTTAGTCGAGGCACCCTTTCAATTCATGAAAAATTTCAAGGCACCCTAAACCAACAAGTCGTAACATGGCATAGCATCCGACACCACACAAGCTTAGAAAAGTAACACATTTGGGAGACGTCACACGACCTACGTTCAAAGTTGCAGCTGACTGGGGCGACCTATATTTACTTTATTGTGCTTAAATGGCAGATGAAAGATTCCACTGACTAGCATTAACTTATACATTTAGACAAATATGTATCATATTACATAATTTATTTATCAGCCACGCTTCCGCGGCACCCCTGTTGAGAAACACTGCCCGATCCGACCACCTAGTCTGCCTATGCCTATGCCTATACCGCTGGCCCTAGGGTGCATTTCTCGACATCACTGTTGCTAAGTTAGCAACTTACTCGGTTGCAATGCAATTACCCATTGCAAACCTAGTAAAATGGCTAACTGGTTAGCAATGATGCTTTCGAGAAACAGGGTCCTGGATGTTGTTGTGTCAATGTGGCAGTGAGAGTACGGCGTTTTGTTAAACAGGCGGAGAAGAGAAGAGAAGAGAAGAGAAGAGAAGAGAAGAGAAGAGAAGAGAAGAGAAGAGAAGAGAAGAGAAGAGAAGAGAAGAGAAGAGAAGAGAAGAGAAGTGAAGTGAAGAGAGGACATCTCTGCTTTTAATGCAGCTGCAGCCTCTCAAAAGCAGCCGGCATTAATGAATGTGCTATTCAGCCAGATAAGAGGAGGAGCAGCGCTTTGGGCTGCACTGATACACACTCCTCCACTCGCTCCATTCATATTGATATGAATGGGATGAAAGGGGTTGAGCTGATTGGCTAAGCAGGCCCGCCGACAAGGCGGGGGGACAAAGGGGTATGTTGTCCCGGGCAAAGGGAAATATGGGGCCCAGAATTGGGTCCCCATTACATTGTATTGGATGGGGGGGGAGCTTTCAGATGACTTTGTCCTGGGCCCAGCAAAAGCTGTCAGCGGCCCTGGGTCTGAGGCTTGATGCTGCTGCTGCTGCAACAGGTGCTGTTTCCTGTTGTTTGTTGTTGTGTTGTGTTGTGTTGTGTTGTTGTCATTGGTAATTTGAGCACTGCACCAGTACATTTGTTGTTTCCTGTTATTTGTTGTTGTTTGTCGTTGTCATTGGCTGTTTCAGCATGGCACCAGTACATTTGGTAAACAACCGCAAAATAGTGTTTTCAGCAAATGATGCATGATGGCGTATTTTGCTTTGTTTTATAGTCTTCACACTATTAGCAGAGAGAGTAGAGATTAGAAGTACATTTGGCTTGGACACTTGTACATTTGGCTTGCTAAGCAGAGAACATAAAAAGATTTATTATACATTAAATAACACAGCTTTATGGGTGTGCGTATGGGATAAACATACTGTTTTAAGTTGGCAGTTGTAGCAATCACAATTTGCAGCAGCATGACTTCTCATGCCATCTGGGGATGTACCACTCAGAAGCTACAACCATTAACTAAATAAGAACATCCGTATAAATAACTCCAAATTAGACATGCCAACCAAAACCATTTATAGAAATTAGTCTATGCATTAAATCATGTTTAGCCTGACATAATAGTGGTGCATTGACATACGGTTTGTAGTGTTACCTTGTTTCTCTACGCCGGTATAGTGTTCAGTGGTAGTCAAGGATCTGAATCTCCAATTAACCTCTCAGTGCAGCACCTATGTTATACCTTACTGTCACCAAAATTGTAATGTCTTAATCTGGTTAAAGGGGTATGCCACTTATTTGAAAAATAAGACACTTTACCACCTTTATAAACCCTGGCCATGATTTTAACTGTATTAAGCCCCAAAATAGTGGCATACCCCTTTAAGGCTCTCAGCACTGTCATAGCAATGTTGTTACGATGTAGTATTTTCAGCAAATAGTGAATAGGCCCGCTGGCGACCCCATCTGCAGTAAGAGGCTACGTGATATTGTTCCACATAGCCATCTCCTCAACTCACCAGTTGTCAAAAGTTGGAGTCTTCAGATACTGCCTCACCTCCTCAGAAACCTCCAGCGAACTATTGGGAAAAGGAACACACAAATAAGCAGTCACCATCTAGCCAGGCCATGCCCTCCCAGTAACACAACAGCTTCAGCGTTGCTACCAGTCAGGTCAAGAGTCAATGCAAGTACTTTCTGAGTTCCCGCAAATACGGGAACTTCTCCCACTTTGTTGGGAAGCAAACAATCATTAGCAAACCAAGGGAGGCCATTTGGGAAATGCTGTTTGGGAAATGTGAATTGTTATGCTCTTGGTCAGACTTAATCAGGCTAGTCACCATCCACTCTGCAAAGACTGGCACAAGATCAACTCCAAACTAATGATGCAAAAATGATCCTTCTCTGTTGCATGTCCAAATGGAGTATACAGTGAAAAATGTAGTGCTAATTCAACACTTAGAAAGTCACCTTCAGAACACTTTCTGAAGTGTATTTGGTCCAGTTGTACTCTCTAGGTCAGGGGTGTCAAACTCATTCCGGATCAGGGGTTACATACAGTCAATTTGGTGTCAAGTGGACCGGACCTCGGACTAGTATTTCAAAATATTGCAATTTTTTTAGTTCACATCAGAATCGCATCGCTAGTCAAATATCTCGAGGTGGATGTCAGCACATATATCAGGAGCATAGACTGTAAATGGCAATAAAAAAATAATTCTGAAGTACTGAAAACCTGAAGTCTTAGACATCTACTGCACCTTTGTAAGGGGCATTTACGTCTTTTTTGACACTCTTTGCTTTTTTCCATGTCTGGGGCCGTACTAGACCATCTGGCGGGCTGCTCTGGCCTTATTATATATCACGGGCCTTATATTTGACACCCCTACTCTACGTGTTGAATTAACACTGCATTTTCTGGCCCTGCCGTGGCTCTAACGGTAGTGCTACGCTGGCGACCCAGGTTCGAATCCGGCCTGGGTCATTTGCCGATCCTTCCCCGTCTTTCTCTCCCAACTCGTTTCCTCTCTCTCACACTGTTCTATCATGATTGAAGTCATAAAGGACCAAAACATGTACATTTTTCTGCATTTTCTACTCTGTACTCAGCGGGCCTACCTCATCTGTAGGAACTTGTCTCTGACGTGCTCGCACTCCTCACGGGTCTTGCGGAGGGTCCTCTTGTGGTAGAAGGGGGAGGGCTTATGGGTGGCGTCAGACAGCTCCTTAAACA